>NW_010313310.1:0-1466 GCF_000700745.2 Antrostomus carolinensis
GGCCCACGTGCTCGGCGCGGCGCTTCGAGCCCCGGCTGCAGCAGGCCTGGTACTGCCGCAGGAGTCGCCTCGGGGCGGAACGGATCCCCGCTTTTTTATTTCTTTAAATTTTTAAAGTCGGCTGGCGGACACGGTGTTTGTGGTGCCGGACAATTAGCAAAAGCAGCAGGGGGATGCTTGCCAATAAACACCGAGATTCGAGATTTGAGGTTAAGCAGCTGTAAATCTGCATTAATCGTTTCAGGAATTCAGCTATTTACAAAAGCTTTTAAAGAGCAAACAAATAAGAGAAGGGAGGGGAGGAGAGATAGGAGAGGAGCCGAGCTGTCCTTACCTTCACATTGTTTCCCTTCGCCTTTATAGCCTGGCTTGCAGATGCATTTGTAGGATTTTGGTGTGTTTTGGCAAATTGCATCGATATGACAGTCATCTGTAGCTTCTGCACACTCGTCAACATCTGGAAGCACAGAAAGAACCCCAATGGGATAGATAAGAAGGGAGACCTGAGACACAGAAAACCGTCAAGGACAGATAGTCCCCTTGAAGAAGCTGTTTGCTTGCCTGCCTTCCCAGTGTCATCCTGGAAATTGGAATATCTCAGGTTAAACAACTGAACACACCAACGTGTTGTTCTCCTTAAGTCACTTGTAAGCGCTGCTGCACTAAGCCAGGTCCCACGTTTCTGCATTGGGAAATCATTAGACACACTAGAAATTAGTGTCTGCTGTACAGGTCTGGTACTGGAGACCCACGTCTTAGTAAAAAAAAAAAAAAAAAAAAAAAAGAAAAAAAAGCGTTTAAATGACCTATGAGAGGAGGAAAAAAAGGCCTATTTGCATGTTCTAGCAAATAAATCTTCATTTAGAAAGACAGACCCTAGTTTAAATAAAATATGCTTGGGGAGGGCATGAGAAAAAGCCATATTTGAACAGCAAAACCACATTAATCCTTTTTATTAAGAGGCAAAAGAAAGAAATAAATAAATGGAAGAACATATGAAACTCGGTAAGTTAGCGTGGAGAAAAGCAACCTGCAATAACATCATCTCCACGGACTAAAACTCATTTCGAAGGAGAAAGTCCCAGCAGTCTTCCCGACCCCCGCTCGGGCGGGTGCCTTGCTGGCGAGCCGGACGCTGAAAGGGGGGACCCAGACCGCTTTTCTTGTCTTCGGGGCAGGAAGCCTTTACAAACATTTCAGTGACGGGCATTCGTTTTCTCCCCTGGATTTAAAGAGGATGGGGGAGGGAGGAGGATGAGAGTCGAGATTTGGTAGTCGTGGGAATGTTAATGAAGTGAACATAGAAAGGAAAAAAAAACAAAAAAAGCTCCGACCTATTCAGGGATGGGATGTGCTGTTAACATGGGAACATTTAAAGCCCTGCCTAACCCGCCCTGTCCCCCCGCGCTCCCCGGCCACCCTGTCACCCGCAGCGCCCTACGCGAGGGGCTGCGGCGGGGGCACGG
>NW_010313310.1:1504-3164 GCF_000700745.2 Antrostomus carolinensis
GGTTTCCCTCAGCCACATCGGGGGCGGCCGGAGGAGAAAGGCAGGCAGGCAGGCAGGCAGGCAGGCGAGCCCTCTGCCCAGGAGGGGCGGGTTAGCAGCCGGGTAACAGCCCGCAGAGCTGCACGGAGCACAGCCTCCCCTTTCTTGGTAGGGAGTGTCCAGAGAGGGGTACTGCGGAAGGAGGGGGGCATCCAGCGAGGGACATGCCCTGTTGGTTTCATGCCAATTAGATTAACAGATCCTCAAAAAAGGTGCACTAAAGTGAAAACAGTTTTATTGTTGGCTTGAAATCCTAACGCTGATTGTTTCAGAAGTGCTCACTCAGCCATCTCCAGTGATAACACACGGATCCTTCACAGTCACCGGGGCAGGAGGAGATTATTTAGAGAGGGGAGAATAATAATAATTGTGGCATGGCACACAGCAGAGAACTTCTCTGAGAGGTGCAGCCCAGGATGGCCCTGCGGGGCACCTCAGGGATCCTAGCAAGAGAATTGCCTGGACTCTGTATTGTTATTATTTTTTTAAAGAAAGAGGGGAACAGAACGCAAAGCGTTGTATTTTCTGGAGAAACGCAGGGCTGCTGTAATCCGTTTCCTTCTTTCTTGTCCGTTCGTTTATTGTAACCACTGAGCCGGTTCAGATCTAGCTATGATTTACGTGAATTAGCTTAGAGGGTCCGAGGCTGCTGCCCAGATCAGACACAGATCCAGTCAAGCACAAAAAGAAAATAAGGTGCTTTTTTTGGTGGTATGTGGGGTGTTGGTTTTGGTTGGTTTTTTTTTTTTTAATGCTTTGGTTCATACTTTTGACTCATTAAACCGGCACCCGTCTCCCATCAAGATCAGCAAAAGTGACAGCTGGACTCTTTATAATGCCGTCAAAAATTCAAACTGCATTGAGCCAAAGGGGACATTTCACAGCAACCAGAGGATGCCTGGGAGTCAGGCGTGAATGCCAATGAGTCAAATGAAAGGGCAGAACCAAGTATGAGCCCCTGCTCTGCTCCACATCTCACACTGCATTTCTTGGACTTTAAGAAACTTCTACGCTGACTTCGTTCATTTTCTTGCATTTAAAAGGGATTTTCCGCACCCACCTACCCCCCCTTCACCCTAAAGGATTTCTTATAGAACAACTTCAGAAACTGCATACACATCTTTAAGAAATTACTTTGCGCTTACAACATTCCTAGGCAAATGGGGTTTGGTTGGGTTGGGGTTTTTTAAACACCGGAGCGAAGACTTAGTATCATTACTGCTATTAACCAAACACGAGCGCGGCTGTTAGGAAACTGCCAGACTTTGGGTTAATGCGCAGACAGGGAAAACCTGTGAAGATGCAACAGCCAACGCTTCCCTTGCGGAGTCTCTAGGGTTCAGCACAGATTTATCTCGTAGGTACTTAAGGAAAGTAACTTTTTCTTGCCCGTCTCTCCCTCCAGACGTCCCTCGGCTCCGGCAGCGTCAAACACGCGAGAAAACGCCTCCCCACCGCAACTTCCAACACCCCCGGCATGACCAGCAGCACCAAGTGACCTCCCCCTCAACACCTTACGCCGGGGAGAGTAGAGCGGACAAACACGGTCCCCCCGGAGCCACGGCTCCGCGCCCCACGAGCCTGGGGAAGGCGGCACGGCGGCGGAGCCCCCCTCTTACCT
>NW_010313311.1:0-646 GCF_000700745.2 Antrostomus carolinensis
CCGGCGTGGCAACGACGACGACGTTGGCACCGCAATCGATAGCCCGAGTTCCCGTGCCGTGATTAGTAACGCTGCGGCGCCCGGCAGCTCCCTGCGGCGTGGCTTTCGGCACGGCCACCCGCCCCCCCCCCCCCGCGGTCACGCTCCCCCACCAGTGCTGCTGGGCCGAGAACCCACCGATCCGTGGGATTTGCTTATTAATCCGCACCAACCACTGGCAGGGCCGCAGCCGCCCTGGCCCAGCAGCCTTGGTGGTGGTGGCACAGCCAGGCAAACCCCCCACGTGTGGCACCCAGGGAGGGGGGGCTCCCAGCCCCGAACCCCCTGGGGATGCCCAGAGTGGTGGGGGCATGTCCACACGTGCTCCCCATGGAGGATCCACAGCCGGACGAGGTCCCAGGAGCCCAGGGCTGGCGTGGGCCGGTGGGGCACGTTGCTGGTGGGGGTTTCCGGGGAGGCGTTTACCCTGGTCCTTGCACCCTCGCCCATGCTCTGTGTCCCAAACTGGTTTAACTGGGAGGGTGGTGGTGCCCCCTGCCCTGCCCATGGCGAGGCCCATCTCCCGGCAGCACATCCTTGCTGCCAAGGTGAACCTGAGTGCGCGGCTGAACAAAGAGCAGAGGGGCTGGCTCGGGGTGGGGGGCAG
>NW_010313312.1:0-352 GCF_000700745.2 Antrostomus carolinensis
TGTGCAGCCGCTCACTCCCACTTTTCCTCAAGCCCCTCCAGGGCTTTGGGTGTGGGGATTGGTGGCTGCTCGCTGCTTCAGCCAAATCACGTCCTCCTCCTGTGCCTCAGTTTCCCCCAGGGATGAGCTGTGGCTGGGCTGGTTGGGCAGGATGGAACCAGTACCCACCCCTGTCCCACTGTGGGGACACACAGCTTTTGCTTATGTCTGCCAGTTCCTGCCAGGCTGGGAAATGTTCCCTCCCCGCTGCTTTTTAAGGCAGGGAAACTGAGGCACAGGGGGATGTGAACATCCCATCCGTGCACAGCAAGGCTGGCGGCAGAATCTCTGCTCCCGGCACTGAAAGGGGGAC
>NW_010313312.1:398-3310 GCF_000700745.2 Antrostomus carolinensis
GGGAACAACCAGCCCTCTCAAATCCACAGAGATTGCCCCAAGGCTGTGCAGCACAGAGCCTTCACCATCATCATTAGATTTACTCCAGAGTAAACCTCATCATTAGACTCCAGAGTAAACAGCTGAAATAGTGCCATTCCACACTGTGACAAACTACCCTGGACAGACAAGTGACCACCCTGGCCTCCGTTGTCCCCGCAGCTCCCATTTCCCTCTGTCACCATGCCACAGGTGACACAGAACACAGGGCCCTGGGCTGGGAAGGTTACAGCTCGCTGCAGAGCAGGACCTGCCACCCAAATCCTGCAGAGACCCCACGGGTCACACTACTGCTCAGCCCCAGGTCCCCGTTCCATCCCCTGATCTCCCCCATCCCCATCCTGGGGACCCCACAGTGCCCAGCTCACCCACCTCCAGCTCGAGCTGCCAGCCAGTCCGCAGCCACTGTCCCCTCCCCGTCACCCTAAATACCTGCCACGGGGAGAGGTGGCAGCCCCAAGGGGCTTTTCACTCTGGAAAATCCCACCCACCCCACGGCAGCTCATGTTTTCGGGGCATTCCCACATGTGTAAAACCCCACCAGCACGCTCGGAGGTAAACTGAGGCAGGGAGGAGCAGTTGGGTTGGTGCAAAGTTGGGGAGGGGACCTCATCCAGCTCTGGGGTGACACGTTACAACAACCACACGCCGTGGCAAAAGCCATCACCTATCTCAGCACGGGTCCTGTGGCAAAGTCCACGCTCCAGCCGGGCAATCAGCTTGTGCCAAGGGTGGCATTAAAGCCTCAATTCTCCCCCCCTCCATCCGTGTCCCCCCTTTTTTCATCCAGCCAGGAGGCTCAGCGCTGGTTCTCAGCTCCTGCCTGCCATCTAAAGACGGACTTACCGCCAGGTCCGGCACTTCGTTAAGCCGCAGATTAAACGAGTACAATCTGCGCGGGGAACGCAGATTAAACAAGTACCATCTGCGAAGGGAAACTGGAATGCAGGGTAATACCTGCAGCACACACTGCATCGTGTCACCACGTGCCCTGGGCATGCTGGGCAGGTGGGCACACAGCCCCTCGGTGGCATGAAGGCTCTTAGTGGCACCGTGACCTGCAGAAGGGACTTTGAGGTGATGCGAGAGGTGCACCTGCAGAAGGGACTTCGAGGTGATGCGAGAGGTGCCCAAGGTGATGGCCACATGCCCCAGGACTGGTTGGGGTGGGAAATGTACCCCTAACCAGTCACATCCTCTGTGTCCCCACTGGGACAGCCACCCCAAAGCGGGGGACACCCAGCTGCTTGGGAAAGTTCAGCCATCACCCCACCTCATTAATTACTTCTTAAAGTAATTACAAGTCTCTTGGTCAGGACAGATTAGACCCTACAGCTAGGAGCCATCTTCCCCCAGGGGACAACACAAGGGGTCCCTGTCCTGTCCCCATTTTTAAGAGCAAATCCCCCCTCTCCAACCTCACCACAGGGCCACCACTAGCTCAGGGATGCCCAGGCCAGTGGCATCACCCGGGGTGCAGCAGGGACATGGTGTCACCCCAGCTGTCCCTAGGTGGGGACAGAGCCAGGCTGAGTGTCAGGCAGAGGCGGGAGGGATGCGGGGTACCGCTCGGCGGGGAGGAGGGATGATGCTGGCAGGGGACAGGGCACCCCAAAGGTGGGTGGGGGAGGATGAGGCACCCACCTGCCAACTCAGCACCCTGATGAATTACACCAGATTACAGGTCCCTGTGTCACCCCAGCTGTCCCTAGGTGGGGACAGAGCCAGGCTGAGTGTCAGGCAGAGGCGGGAGGGATGCGGGGTACCGCTCGGCGGGGAGGAGGGATGATGCTGGCAGGGGACAGGGCACCCCAAAGGTGGGTGGGGGAGGATGAGGCACCCACCTGCCAACTCAGCACCCTGATGAATTACACCAGATTACAGGTCCCTGCTCAGGTCAGCGGGGAAAGGAGCCAGGGAGGTTTTCCACCTCCCGACCCGCTGCTGCTGGAGGATTTACAGCCAGGACTCCACCATGGGCTGAGTAATTAGTGGCAGCAGGGAGATGGCTGAATCAGCACCCAGCAATGGGCACTGAGGGGATGGAGGAGGGGGAATCGCACAACCCCCAGCTGGGGGGGGACTGTGGGACCAACAGTGACCCCCCGGGACACAGAGGGTAATGGGTGACCCAGCAGTGAGCACTGCGGGGAAAGCCGGCTCGCTCAGCATCCCTTCCCTTCCCATCCCATCCCATCCCATTTTATGTCCTTTCCTCCAGGATCAGCTTCTCTGAGTTGGTCCCTTGAGGTGTCACTTTGGGAACACCTCAGGATATGGTTATGGCACATAAAACTCCCACCCTGCTCACAGAGCATCGCTCTGGTCCTTCCTCCACAGCTTGGATGCTGCATCCCAGGATGCTTGAGCCCTGGGATGCCCAAGCATCCATCCTGAGCACCCACCCAGAGCATCCATCCTGAGCATCTAACCTGAGCATCCACCCCAAGCACCCATTCTGAGCATCCATCCTGAGCACCCATCCTGAGCATCCACCCCGAGCATCCATCCTGAGCATCCATCCTGAGCACCCATCCTGAGCATCCACCCCCAGCATCCATCCCAAGCACCCACCCAGCCATGCCTGGGCAGCCCTCAGGCCTTTGTGGCTCCCATCGATTTCCCAGGGTTGGGAACACCAAGGCTGGTTCCCCAGCTGCTCCCAGCCATGTCCCTGCCCGTTCCCCCTCCCCTCTGTCTGCCTCCTGCCTCCGTCTGCTGCCTGGTTTTACGAGGCCCATTTCCAAGAGGTCGCTGGAAATAGATTTTTATCACCTCGTGATAAATATCATTTACAGTGACATTACTGCTTGGAGCAGCCGTGGAGAGGAGAGGAGAGGAGAGGAGAGGAGAGGAGAGGAGGGCAGGGAGAC
>NW_010313312.1:3381-3705 GCF_000700745.2 Antrostomus carolinensis
GAGGAGAGGATGGCAGGCAGACACCCACTCACAACCCCCAGCTTCACGGGGTACCCGCTGGGTCCCTTCTTGTCCTTGTCCCCCCCATTGTGGCAGGTTTGGGCAGTGCCAAGCTGTGACACCATCCATCTATCCAGGAGGAATAGAGGGAGTCGCATCATTACCCCCGCGCGCCATTAAGCACTTAAAAAGCCATAGGAATAAGCTGCACCATTAGCTGAGAAGAGAGCTGGGAGGAGAGGGATGGTGGGGGGAACTGAGAGTGGACCAAGGGATCTCAGCACCCCACATGCCATGGGGTGCTCACAAACACCCTGGGTGAGA
>NW_010313312.1:4587-4797 GCF_000700745.2 Antrostomus carolinensis
CACCCAGCAGCGGGTAGGGATTTGGGGGCACACGGGCAGGGGGTGGGCACCCAGCCTGGTGTTTTGGTTGATTCTTGTGACGCGTTGGGACAAACCCACCGCGGTGTCTCACTTGGCAAGTGTCCCCCACGGCGGTGTGGGGCCGGGAGGGAGGGAGGGGACAGGGCTTTGTATGGGGACAGGGCTGGCGAGACAGCGGCAGCGGCCACC
>NW_010313313.1:0-8485 GCF_000700745.2 Antrostomus carolinensis
TGTTATCAACATTCTTCTCATACTGAATCCACAACATTATTCTAAATACTGAGAAAAGAAAATTTGCTCTGTCCCAGCCAAAACCAGGACACAGGCTCTTTTCCCCCCAGCCTTTGCCATGAAGATGCCTGTCCTCAGTCCTCCCGTCACCTCCTGGGCTGCACTCTGCAGCAGAGTCCCCAGCTCCAGACGGGCGACTCAGCCCCACTGACACAAGCAGGTGTTTTTCTGGTTGTAACACAAATATACCACTTCTAGCGCACAGACGGAGTTGGAGCAAATGATGGTCGACTCCTTCATAGTTGAGGGAGGAAGCAAACGGATATGGAAAAATAAATAGAGAATTCCCACAATTGTCTTGAATTCCATGTGTGTTGAAAGGAATTGGGGTGGTTCTCCTGGGGCACAGCAGATGGCAGATTCATTTGGGGATAATTCCCAGTGGATTCTTGTTTTTGTGGTCACTGTTTATAGAGGTCGCTAATCCCAGACTTGGCTTCTCCCTGGGGGTCACTAAACACGTTGTTTTGGATTTTGGAAATCAAGTGTGGTATGTAAGAGTGGTATGTGCTAAGTACTCCTAACAGGAAAATCATGTGTAGTATTTTCATATGCATTACATCTCAGACTCTGACGAGACAGACAAACAGATGATGAATGTAATTTGTCAGTAAAATTCAGCAGATATATCTTCAGGGTTTAACTCTATATCAAAGCAAGAAGGCAGCTCTGAAAGTATAGCTCTGAAAATCAGACTCCTCAGTCCTTTTCCATTAAGTGATATTAATTATTAGATAAGTAATATCTAATTCCATGCAATCAGTATGGAATGATAGTTTCCTAGATTGTTATTTGAGTTTGTGGGTAGAACTTGCTGCAAAGTGTGTGATAAATACTATGGGATTATTGCAGTTCTTGTTTTAACAGGTCAGAATAGGGAAGTTCTTGCTCGATGGTTTGCAGGCTTTTCAGATACAACTTGTGCTAGGACAATGACATAGTTACTATTTTAGGAAGGAGGTTACTTGAATGTGACTTATATTTCTATTCATGTTAAAAAACCTTACAGTCTTTACAAGCAGTTATTAATCTGTATTATAACAACTGTGTCTTTGACTGTTTGAAAAGCAAAGCCCTGGCAAGCAGAAATATAGAGTTGCCAGGCTAAAAGCAAAATATATTAAGTCAAACATCAATATTTATGACACAGTCAGTCATTCCACTGAAATAAACAAGAAGAAAATCTTGTGAAAAAGGATGAGGAAGGCTGGAAATGTTACTGGGAGATAATAAACATAATATAGTTACAGTATAAAACTCACATAACTCAGGGCTTGGTTCTTCTATGAACCCTGGCACGATCACCTGTGACTAAGCAAAAGCTTCAGACAAATGAAGTGAGTGACACACTATTAGACAAAAGAAGGGTCAATGGGAGGATCCTTTTCTGCAGTCTTTATTTTGCAGCTGGTACCCAAATAGTGTGGCAGTTGAGGCATTACTGGATTACTTAGAATTTGATGGAGCCACATATCCAAATCTCTTAATTCAGGAGTTGCGAGTGAAAGTTACGTTATGAATCTGACATATATATATACTAGTACAATTCCTATTTAAAAGCCACTTTCATTCAGGAGAAATAAACTTTATGTCCTGGTGAGTAGAAAGTTTTGCTTCCTCTTCTTAGTTTATGAGACTCCAAAACAAACCAGGATCAGTGTTGAAAACCAATGCCACAGTGGTGTATTTGCACAGTAGATGACACACTGTACTTGTAGGTAGGAAATACAGTATTGCATCCCTCGAGAGGAGAAGAGAGGAGAAGTGCTCTAGGTTGTTATGGTCACTGTGCAGCTGCAGACCTGGAGGAATACGGTTTTCACTGGGTGATGTGGAAAAATCCCATCCTTTCTTCAATCTGTGAGAAAAATATTTTTTTTAAATCATTATTTTGCACCTCAGTGCCACCAACCCTGCGGGGATCTGGCTCACGGTGGGCAGTGCAGCTGCGGTGGCAGCGGAGGGGGGGAAGGTGCAGCCATGCAGGTAGCATGATCCCATCCCACTTGGTTCTGTAGGAAGCAAGGCTAAAAGCTGCTTGTATGGTGTATGCGTGTGGCTGAGCAGCACCCTGTAATCACGGCAGGAAGAAGATCAGAACCCTGCAATAATCCTCACCAGTAACTCCCTTGATAATTAGTAGCTGCCGCTACATACAGCATATTTAGGACCTGGCCTTTTATAAACAAGGTGCAAGCAGATATAGCTCCAGTGGCCCTTGCTTGGCACCTGTCCCCTGGTGCCAGCACAGCCAGGGCAGAGCAGGGAGCCCCTGAGGAGGGTCTCTCTGGGTCAGCCATCCAGGGGCTGAGTACCCAGGTAGCCTGGAGGTACAGAGAAATGGGTGCAGAAGGGCTTCTCTTCTCTCTGCTCCAAAAGCCCAGGTAGTGAGGAGCCCCTAGAGAGCTGAGGCACCAGCTGTTGCATTGCTGCTGCCATGCTCCCCCATGCTTGAATGGCAGCATATAGAGGAAGGGGCCACTTTCTCCCTTGGGTGACCATGTAGCCACCTGGGAGCCTGGAGGACCAGAGCTGTGGGACCAAAGCAGAGGATGCCAGGGCAGCCCTGCCTCAGCCCCAATCCCTGCTCCAGTGGGTGCTCCAGGGGCTGGAGGAGTGATGGCAGCCAAGATTAACATTTTGCTCTCTGCAGGTTGAGTCCTTTCATGCCTGGCATTGGAGCTATGCACTACCAAGTCAAACGCAGTACATTTATGTGCGTATATATATATACTGACTTGGTATATATGCGTGTGTATACTTCGATGCGTGTATACATATGTGTGTGTGACACTTGAAGGGTGCTGCACCTTTAAGTGTTATAACATGAATCCCCAAAATACACATAGTAGAAAACTAATTCAGAAACTGGGGCGGGGGGTGAGAATAGCCCTGTGTCCTTATGATATTTCCAAACATGCTTCCAATTTTAAAAATTATCAGCATTAGATACAAAACAAACTGGCCTAAGGAGCTGTGGGGAAGTTTTAAAATCATCCAACACAGCTGTGGAAGCTTTTCCCTCGTTAGCTTCAACATTTGTGGTTGCTAAAGCTGTGGTGAAACCAATGCTACAAGTATGGGAAAACGAGAACAATTGCCCAAACCAGCCTCATGGTCTGGTTTGCATGCCAGGGTCCTGTTTCTGGAAAGGAGGGTGTGGAGGGAGAAGAGAAGCAGACACCAAGAAGGACAGACAGACATCTGTGAAGGCGTTGTCAAAGCTCGCAGCACACCTTGCAAGTGCTTCAGCCAAAAGTTAACTCCCAGCAGCGGTGCTCGTCTGCAATGACAGGCACGTGTCAAAACAGGTGGAGGAACAGCACTTGTCTTTAACCAGGTACTCATTAATTCTGATTTAAGAAATTACAGTATATAAGACACGTAATTGAATATAAGAAAGGCCTGTCTTGTAACGAGGAGAAGAGTTGCGCTTCATGAGTTGATGTTATGAAAGGGCCCTGGGTCAATGACGTTGTAGCATTGAAAACGGGTTTTTTATGATGTATGAGAAAAATGCCTGCTATTATATTCTTAAATGCCTTTTAAGAAACAGAACCATAATGAGATTATTAGTCTGATGCTTTCTGGTCTTAACACAATATTCTGTGAAGGTGAGAATGTGAGTCCATGGCCATGCGAAGGTACCTACATATGTGGATGGGTATGGGGAATGGTCTAAAACCTGATAGTGGAATCTAGTCCCGTTGAGGGACTATATCCTCCTCTGAGTGCTATCCCCAAAAACCTCAAAATGCATCTTTGTTGTATCATGTTGTTTTCTAGTTCTTAATTATTTTAATAACATATGAGATGTTTTGTCTCCTAGAAAGACAATTGCTTGCCTCCCAAATATCAAGAGAACTCCCTCTATTCTAGTGCAACAAGATGGAAGTTGAAATTTTCAAAGCCAAGTGGTTTTCTTGGTGAACGGTGCATATCTGAACCCTTCAGAACAGCTTTGACAACCTCACTTCTAGGCATGGGTGTGCTATTAGTTATTACCATTTGCATTTTCTGGAGCTTTACTTGTAGTATTTTCCATTGCTACAAGCATCTGCGATGTTTTGTGTTGCTTGTGACAAAGCAACGCCCATTTCTCATGGATGGCATCTAGAAGGCTAGCCCAGAGTACAGTTAGCACAACAGAAGGAAGGCTTCTGAGAGGATATTGTTAGATATTGTTACCCTGAAGTGTATTTGCTGCCTCCCATCATCCCTCCCCACTGCTCCAACTCTGACACTTTGCCCTCCTGCCTCCTCAGAAATCTTGAGCCCAGCACGTCCACATCATACTACATTTTCTGTAGCATAGTACAATTATTTTTTACTGTATAATTATTTTTTACTACTCTTTCTCCCCAATTTGCATCTCCTATCCTGATGTCAACAGCTACCTGAATTTACAAGAGTCACTTCATAGCTCCAGAGTGTGCAACAGAGTGTAGACGGGAATGGGCAGTAACGGATGGGAAAGGTTGGAGTTGAGAGGAACTAGGAGGTGTGGACAAGCCCTCCAGTGTCCTGTTTCCCAATTCCAGCATGGGGCTGCACTGTCCTTGGTTGGGCTGTCAAGGCCAAAATAGGGACAGGCCAATGATGCAATCAGGCCTTTCAGGCATGTACATAAAAGAAAGAGGGAATAGCTATGCTAGGGCTATTCCCCTAAGAGTTTTAAAAGCTTAAAAGGGGAATGTTAAAGTCATCACTAGCTTTTGCAAGAAGCCTGGTGTGAAGACTCGGAGGCTGGAGTTCAGTGTATGACTGTCACTGAGGCCACTGCCTGCTGGGCACGAAACCCAGCAGTGGTGAATTAAGTGCAGCAAAGGTGAGGTGACAAACACTGGAGCTGTACTGTGTGCCCAGTGCATGCTTGGCATTCACACTGTGTGGCAGGTACATGGAAAGTGGAAAATAGCAATAGCTCCCCTCCTTCCTTTCTCATGTCTTTCACTTAGAGATTTCTCTTTCCTTTCTCCTTTTATGTCTCACTTTCCAGCTGCACCTTGCCGGTCTGTGTCTTTTTGAGGGCCTGACTGAGTAAGAAGCATAACTCCAGTAAGGTCCTCCAGGGACAATCGAGTTGTCATCACTTGCCAAATGGCAGGATGCTCGGAGCTGGCCCCGCCGAGGATGGCCAGCTCCACCGAAACAGGAGCAGCAGGCTGGAGCAGCCTGGTTGTAAAGTACCACCCAGTCAAGTGGAGCAGGAGGAAAAATAGGCAATGAAAAAATGGCACTGAGATTTTGTCTTGAAAGAATACCACGCTGTTCTGCCTCCTCCTCTTGTGTCAGGTCAGCAGAACTGGTACTGGGTCTTACTTTCTTCTTTCTTTCCTTGAGAAGGTTTATAGACAGGAGGGAGGAATATTCACACTGCCTCTGCTTAAAAGCTAACTTTTATGTAGTCCAAGGCAGCTTTGAAATTGAAACCTCCCTGGGATAATGAAACAGGAGAGGCTGAATTCCTATTTAGACTGATAATATTTAGCTGAGAGCAGTCTTTACTCAAGAGTAATTTGGGAAAGTGACAGACAGCCGTGACCTTGATTTACTTTGTAACAGTTTGGGTTGAAATGGAATAGTATTGAAATTTAGATTTTTTTTCAAAATTTGCAGGAACATCATTAAAGAAGAGGACTTTCAGTTCTTCCTCTCAGTACACTCTATAATGTTAAAAATAGCAGAGGATGTAGATGTGTGACATTCATCTGATGACTTCTTCGTGTCTGTTACCGGACTTGATTGCATTTAAAGACTGGTCAAAGCAGAAAAGTAGTTTGGGACTCTCAGCTCACCTCTGAATGATTCTCAAAATGGGAAACACCCATTTATATGGTATAATACATTTGTTAAACTGTGCTCAGGGGAGGCATAGTGCTAGACTAAAGAGGATATTGGAAATCCTGAACGACGTGCATTTGCTAAGGCAAGTGGAGAATTCATATAATATGGAGCATATTCTACCCCATTTACTTTGGAGGTACCCCAAGGTACACTGAAACGCATACATTCAGGTAGTGCAGCTACTTGACGCTCATTTACTTGAGCACTGATCTTCAACTCAGTCACCCAAATGCATGAAACAATCTGTGTTTGCCAAGTGAAACTGTTAGTTAACATCAGTATAATAGGAGGGGAAGTGATGGGAGAGGTGGGCAAGCTCTTCTTTCTTCTGGCTGGAAGGATTTCTGCCTCTTTGATGGGGAGCTTTGGGAGCTCTGGATGTAGTTTCAGCCCTCATTTATTTATGTTGGGTTCTTTCCACCCCCAGTCCTGCAGTTTGTTTGCCTATTCTTTCCCGCAGGAATGGGTTGGTTTGCTTTCCTACAAAAACATCTCACGACCGGGAACGAGTGTGGAACTTGTCGGGTTTGGGAGCTGTTTTAACCAGCCAGCAGTCTGGAAATGCTCCAGGCTGTGGATTAAAACAATGCCATCACTTAGGAGAACCAAAGTAAAATGAGAAGGGGGTGTTCAAAGGTTTCTTCAGGGGATAAAATACATAGGCATTTGAACTCTGAAGTCCTGATACACCTCTGAGAAGCAGATTTAGGAAGAGAAAACAGAAATGTGAAACAAGTTTTCCCATTAACCAAAGAAAAACAAGAAGTAAGGACTTCATGTGGACTTGTCCACTTGTCCTTTACTCTCTGAAATGTTCTCTGCCTTCTCAGAAGAGCCACAGGACACCCTTCCCTCTCCCAGGGCAAGGGGATCACCACTACCACAGGGCCAGCCAGCCAGGAGGTTTCCGGTGGGAAGTGTAATAGATGAATTTTAGCTGGCTGTCCTCAGTGTGAATGGCACTGATTATTTTTTTTTATTATTATTATTATTTTTTTCCACCTAAAATTTGTAGGAACTTAATTCTATAGAACGCAATCAAATTATTCTGGCAAGTTTGGGCAGGGAACTCAAAAATTATGGGGATGGGTTGCTGGGGTGAGGCAGCAGGTTTGCCTTTTTTCCTTAAGAAGCTGGGTTAAACACTTCATTTCGTTCAGAAGGCAGATATGGAGATATATCTGGTGAATTGGCACACTTTCTGCTTTTTTCTCTTTTGATCTAGTATATGATGTATAATCGATGTTACTCCAGAGACGTTATTGATGCTGCTACGTGTATGTAGGATCCCCCTTTGCTAATGACTGTGATATCCCTATCAGAGCAGTGAGAAAACTAAGGTTTGATTAATGAGTGGTGGCAGAGGACACACTCTTCTGTATTTATGTGAAGGTTCACACCAGAGGAGCTTCAAAGATGGGCCCACATCTCTATTGACCACAGTCATCCCTCCTGAGTCTCGGGCTCTTTCCTGCCCGTGCCAGAGGCCTGTGCCTGCTGCACATGCAGAGAAGGTGCCGCCTGCCAGGGCTGTGATTTGGGGAAGAGGACCTGCGGGGCCATGCACTAAATAAAGGATGGATAGGGAAACCTTTTAGTGGAAATCCTATCCCAGGGTAACACCACCTGCTCTTTGCTGAGTGTGTAACCTTCTTAGGTCCCAGCTGACAGGAGATGTCAGGTTTTCAACCCTGGCTCATTCAGAAGGGCGCCGGTGATTGATACAAATATGTTACCAGCCCACATGCAAAACACAGCTCTGAAGAAGGAGAGAAGGGGGAGGGAGTTACGAATAAACCCTGAGGCAGGATTTTTTACTGACTTCCTTCAGCTTCCTGTCTCTAGCAGGGATTTTCTCTGGGACCTGATGCACCAGCATGTTCCTACTTCAGAGGGCCGGTGGGGGGTTTCATTGCTGAAAGACTTTTGCAGTCCCTCCCCACGTAACACATTTCTAGGATGCAAAGAAGTACCATGACATGACCTGTGTATTACATACCACTGTACCTTTTATAAGGAGCTTGGATGATTTCTGTGAAGCTTTTGTAGCCTTATGTCAAATACTCGCCTGTAGCCACCATAGCGGCGAGGGTTATGTTTGTGTGCAGGCTGTATGGACAGGCAGCGCACAAACGAGTCTGAGCACATCTGCAGCCTCATCCCATCGGTCCCCTTCCTTGTGCAGTGTTTGATATGTCTGTGGCGTTGCTGGTAGCGGTGAGAGATCCAGAATGCACGTCTTGTGTTTACATCTGCATGTAGCTCTGTGTGTATGTCATAGGTATATGAAAGCATATGTTGTACATACGCACGTACACACACAGACTCCTCTCTCCTGCCAGTGCTGTAGCTGCCACCACCATTGCCACCTTGAGCATGGGAGCCTGCAAGGGAGGCTGCAGAGCCCGGGAGCTGCTGTCTGTCCCTTGCCCTGGTGTTGGTGGTGGCAGGGCTCACCCTGGCCACCCCGGTGCCCACCGGCCACCTCAGGGGTGGGCAGCGCTCAGCACCAGCCCCAACAATACCCTGGGAGAGAAAGGGCAGGCAGGGAAAATGAGGCGGTGGGGGCCCTTGGCAG
>NW_010313313.1:8524-11365 GCF_000700745.2 Antrostomus carolinensis
CCGGCTGGCGCCTGCAGCCTCAGATGGGGCTGAGAGTGTTTTGTGTTCAGTTTTGGGCCCCTCACTACAAGAAGGACATGGAGGTGCTGGAGCCTGTCCAGAGAAGGGCAACGAAGCTGGTGAAGGGTCTGGAGCACAAGTCTTATGAGGAGTGGCTGAGGGAACTGGGGTTGTTTAGCCTGGAGAAAAGGAGGCTGAGAGGAGACCTTATCGCTCTCTACAACTACCTGAAAGGAGGGTGTAGAGAGGTGAGGGTCGGTCTGTTCAACTAAGTAACAAGCGATAGGACAAGAGGAAATGGGCTCAAGTTGGGCCAAGGGAAGTTTAGTTTGGAGATCAGAAATAATTTCTTTCCTGAAAGGGTTCTCAGGCATTGGAAGGGGTTGCCCAGGGCAGTGGTGGAGTCCCCATCCCTGGAGGTATTTAAGAGTCATGTCGACATAGTGCTTAGGGACATGGTTTAGTCAAGAACCTGTCAGTGTGAGGTTAAGGATTGGACTCGATAATCTTAAAGGTCTTTACCAATCTAGGCAATTCTGTAGTTCTGGTTCTGAGAAGGCCTCCTTCAATGGTGCTTGAGGCTGAGACTTTGGGCGAGCAGAGGAGTGCTGGGAGCATGTGCTGGGGCTGGGTGCTCGCAGCCTGGCTGCTTTGGGGCAGCCAGGAGTGCTGGCAGAGGGATTTTGCTGCAGCATCCCTCCCAGCAATTAGGGGAGGGAAACAAATGGAGTTGTGAGGTGAATCATGGGTACCAAGGGAGCGCTACAGAGGTACCTGCTCACTGTTGATGCCAGTGGAGCCAGCGGGATAGAAACGAGACTGCTCTCAGCCAGCAGCTGGGCGACTTGGTCAGCAGCAAGCGCAGGGTTATTAAATCCAGACGACAGTGTGTAAGAGGAGAGTATTTTTGTAAGAAGTGACAATTGCTTAGGACCCAGCATCTCCTGGGTCCTCCAGATGACCTCGTCCCAGGTAGCTCTGCTCGGGATCCTTTTTTATTACAGAAGTAGAGTTGGTGTCTGATGATGTCACGCTCAGGGGGAGGGAAGTAAAAAAAAAAAAAAAAAAAAAGATAGATTGCAGTCCTAACACAAGGAGGATGCTGCAAACCACAGAGAGGGTCCTCTCCTTTAAGGAAGACGAGGCAAAAGGCAGAGTCCCTAGGAGGGTCTCTCTCTTCCTCCAGCTTCAAACAGGAAGACTCTTTGCCTTCTGTAAACGGAGCTGGCTGTGTAATGCATTATACATCGCGAGGTTAGACCTCTTCTGATTTCTTAAGGGAAAGGCTATTTTATTTCTCAAGTGGGTGCTAGCGGGGTTGCTGCAAGAGCACATAGGGACGGTGCATCCTCCGTCCCGCACTGACACCGACCCGCACGGTCCTGCAGACCAGGAACTTGGCGAGGATCGGGGACCAAATCTGGAGCCAATGCAGGGGGAGAGGAGCAGCCTCAGCTTTTTTAGCAAGTGAATGGGGAGGGGAGGAGGGTAGTATGAGCAGTGATGTCATTTTTAACTAGTTCCTTGCAGAGCTGAGGAGTGAAGTTAGAGGAAAAACCTGCAGTCTCAGAATGGCTCTCAGCCTTGACTGGAGACTCTAAATGACTGAGGGTTCCCACAATGGTAATTCATTTTCTTTCCTATGCAGAACTGTTCTGGTAGACCTTTATTTTGGGTCAAGCAGAGGGCATTTTTTTTTTTTTCCTCTCTCTCTCTCTCTCTCTCTCTGTATGCTTTGAGGATTTGACTTCTGCTTTTGCCTCTAGTTTGTTAAATACCTTGCAGGTTATTTGAAGTTTTGCCTGGGTAGTTTCAGAATTTGTCTCTGGTGTGGGAATCCATGTCATTACAGGATAGAGTTTAGCATGCAGCATTTCTGCTACTCATCAGGAGGGGAGATGCAGAGGTTGCCAAGCACACAGCTTTCTGCACGGGAAATGTACTTTTAAAATCACAGGTGGAAGGAAAGGGACTCGGCTGGCATTTGTTGCTGTAATGGATGGCATTTAACATTGCTTGTAGGAGGCAGAAAGGCTTCTGGTCAACCATATAGATAAAAATGAATCTTGCTTTGGTGACAATTTCTTTGCTTTTGATTGCCAGGTTTTTATTATGAACATTTTAATTCTAGTGGAACTGAATGGAAAATGTCAATATGTGAGGTTCTGGCTGTTTGTGGCAGCATATGCATGTATATTTCTTCATGGGATGCATTAACCACTTGTGTGCTGCTCCCTCCACTGCCCTTGCCCTGTTGCTGTCTTTCGTTGAAATCAGTGGGCTGCCAGGCTGCACCATGGACAGTCAGCAGCACAGAGGGCTATGCTGCTCACAGGTTCCTGGAATCAGCAGCAGCAGCCAAGCCATTTTTCGAGAAATAAGGTTGTCAAGACAGGTCCATCAAGGGTAAATTGGCTTAGACAAAATGGCAGGTGGGGAAGAGCATCCCCAATTTATATTTCCAAGTATTCAGCTACTGGTATCCCTGGCACAGTTTAGGTTTATGGTTGTTGTGCTGATGCTTGGTCCAAAGGCAGAGACTGTAATGCCAAGAGTCTGGTTGGCTGTGTAGGGCTCATAACGTTCCTCTCTGGGCTCCCATCTGCCACTAGTGAGACTTGCTTGACTTCTCAGCCAGGACAACGTCCCAGATAGCTGAGGAAGCCAGACCTCAGTTTTGCTTACTAGGAACTCGGGACATGTATGTGATAGCCACTTATCTTCTACTGTAGCCTGTCATGGCAACTGTGAGCTCAAAGAGTTGAAATCTGGGCTTGAAAATGAAAAAGGCAGAATAGTAATGGGAACATTGTGATATCTTCTGAATATGAAATGTTCATT
>NW_010313313.1:11411-55326 GCF_000700745.2 Antrostomus carolinensis
CTTGAGAAAGCTCTCAGTTGAAGAGTATCTGGAAGGAATAAGCTTCTATTTACCAGCTATCATGAAGACACTGGCAGCCGTCACAGGGACCATTTTGAACTCCTCCCCCTGCAACACACCATGGTGCAGAGGGAGAGTAAATCTGGTAGCCTCTTTCTTCTGCCAGCCCTCCCAACATTAGCCTTAGTGTTGGAATATGTAACTCAGAGCCAAAAGCCAGGCTTTCAAAACAGCATGTTCATATCAGTATGGTTTTCATCCAGGTGTGTGCTTGCCCTCACTCATAGGGCTGGTGCGGGGACAGTGCGCCTGGCAGGTGGAGGGGTTGGGTAAGAGACTGTACTGAACTAGTCACCATGGCATACGGAAGCTTTCCATCTCTTCAGTGCTAGGCTGAATGTGCTGCTGTGCATAGACAGCTTTGGTTTCCTCTCATTTTAGTGTGGCACCCTTCACCAGGAGGAAATTAATACATTTTAAAAAGAAGAGCAAAGAACTGTGCATCTGGAGTAAGCATTGCTTCATCTTCCTCCTTTGGGGGCTCAAATATTCCCCCTGCCCCCTGTCTGGAGTATTCCAGGGATTGTTTTTCTCAGCTCAGTTCATCTGAGGTGAACAATTGCAAATTCATGGCACTAGAGATGGAGTCCGCTACCCAAAGAAGAGGGGAACTGCATGTGACTGCAGCCGGTGTGCCCGCTTCTGCAGTCTTCCCCCTTAGGAACTGGCTGACTTTGCAGCAGGGAAGGTTAGAAAGACCTTTCCAAGTGTAAAGAGAGATAAAGCACTTGGACAGGCATCCTGCAGAGCTTATGAGATGTCCTTCTTTTAAGCTTTTTAAGAACAAGTAAGAATAAAGTTGGAGTGGACTGGAAATGCTCAGTCCACTTTAGAGCAGTGGACTCTTTAGAGAGCTCAGTCCACTTTAGAGCAAATGGATGCTTGGGTTTTAATTTTGGCTTTTTTAGGACAGTCAAAATTCACCATAGGAAGCATACTCTGTGTTGGCGGGTGGGTGCCTCATTTGCTGTTTATAGCATTTCAGTTGTGTTTCAGGGTTGGAAAAGTCATGGACCAGACAGTTCTCTTGTGGTTCCTTCCTGCCCCCCATTTCTACTGCAGTATGACTTAGCCTCATTGAGGTCAAACCACCAAGGGAATGAGAATGGTTCAGTCCATGAGCCTATTCAGCTGTAAAACTTTCTACTGCTACTGTCAGCAAAAGCGTCACTGCTGTGTCGATGATGGACATGATTTTTAGGAAATGGGAACCAGTGCACAGAAGTGACTACAAAGATTGCTCTGGACTTCAGTGACCTTTGGGTTTTATCATTAGTTGGCAACTGTGTTTACTTACGCTGAACTCTGGTCAAAACTGCACCTGGTTTGGAGTGATCTCTTGGAGAGGGTTGGGGCAATGGAGTATGAAGGAAATAGATTTCATTTGTGTGATGTGGTTGACCACTACCCACAAGGAAGCACTTTTTTCATACTGTACCTCTGACACAGTATGACCTTCAATCTACAGTATAATCCTTCTGTATGTTTATGTGGTAGAATTTACTTACTGTTCCAGTTGTTCTCACCTTGCATGGTCTTCTCAGGGGAGGGAAGCATAAGCTCCATGGGGGTGAATTCAAGCTAATGGGTGTGTCAGAGGTATTTTGTGGTGCATGCAATGATGATCAAAGTTACAGAAGCAGAAGACAAAGTTACAGAAGCAGATGACAAAGAAGACTGAGGCTGGGTACCCAAAGCCCTCACAGGAGGTGAGGAAATCACTTTCAAGGGATGAGATCACATCTGGCCTAGGAAATGATCCTTATCAGGGCTGCAGAGAAAGTGCAAATAAGTCACTGCGGGGGTGGGAAGGGGGAAAAGAAGAACTTCCCAGTCCCAGATTTAGCAATGAGTTCAACTTTGTGCATGTGACCAAGAAGCACTAAGGTCAAGTGTCTTAATTGCATTTATGCCATTGTCATCCAAGTAATTATCTTTTCCCCCTGGCATTTCAATAGGGTAAAACTAAAGTGGGTTTGGACTGCTGCAGTCTGGTAAATCAGAAACTAGGTAACCTCCATGGCTTGCCTGCTGGGCTGTCTCCCCTCCTTTGGGCTCTGTTGGTAGAGCAGGCAGTGATTATATTCCTCTGGGATACTTTTTTAGGCTACATGGTTAAGTTTGAAAAAGTGTTCATAATCCTATTAATTCTCGGAAGGTAGAAGAGTACCTCCCCACCCAGCAGTATGTCTTTGGTAATAATGCTCGCTGGAAGTGATGTGATTTCTAACTGTATCCTCATATGATTGTATGTAGAGGTTGATTCTGCATCTGCTGCAGATGAGAGTGAGATCAAATATGATATATCACTATAACAGCACATAGTAAAGACAGATGATTCTGGTCTGTTGCGATACATGCATGAATCCTAATATCTTCAGTCATTTCAAGGAATAAAAGATGCTGGCTTACATAGGTACATAAGTGAATGAACAGCTATTTTGTGCCCTATGAAGTGTGCAGGCACAAGGTGTTTAGATGGTGGCAGCGTATATACATAGGACTCTACTATCATGGCTGGAAACCAGCACCCTTTTCATTCAGCCTCAAAACAGCCAAGCTCTTAATGCCAGAAGATCTTACTGGAATGAATCAACCACAAAGGTTGTTCCTAAGAGTGCTTTTAAAAGCTGTCAGTTAGGTTTAAGATGAACACTAGAACAATTTGCTGAAACCTGAAGCCATTTTGTGACCCTTGCATTTTGAGAACCCTGTGGATATAACTATAAAACACTGTGCTGTTTTCTGCCAGTGTTTGAAGAGGGAAAAAAAGCAGTTGGACAAAAGGCAAGTCCTGCACAATCTCCTCTTGTTTCAGGAAGGACTGATGTTTTCTTCCAGGTTTGCACAGCAATGCTGCACATCACTCATCTTGTAATGATAATAGTGTATAATCTTCATAATAGTAATAATCTTTGTGTGCAGCTGCATATTTCAAATTCCTACCTGTTTTTAGCACAGATTTCATTTGATGGCATCAGAAGAATGGCTTTTCATGTCCCTGCCTATTTACCCCTACATAACCTCACTGCTAGCTATCAGAGACTGACTTTTGAGAAGAGGAAAGGTGATGCACCAGTGTCAGAATATGCAGATTCATGTTTCACAGTTGTACCTCAGTTCTCATGTACCTGGCTTTTTTTTTTTCTTTTTCTTTTTTTTTTGGCACAGCACAGGCAATCAAAATTTATCTTCCAAATTAAGACTGTAATTATATTTTGATAAAGATCTGGCAATTCAGTGAGAATGAAATTTTAAGGGTTGCCGGGATACAGATGACTCTGGGTTATGGGGAAGTGTTTGCATGTGGAATACTAATAAGCCAAGGTTGTTCAGCATCCTTATCTAGACTTCCAATAGTGTCTGATAACACAGGCAATCAAGTGCTTGTTTCTTTGCTATCATTCTGGCAAAGTGATTGAAGATACAGGCTGCCTTTTATGAATGAAAAGGGGACATGCTCGGCGTGGAGTGACAGAGATATGTCCCCTCATTTGATGCACAAGAAAAGTAGGAGAATAGAGTGCTGACCGTGCCTACGTTATTGAGTCCACCAAACTAAACCTTCCCTGAGGTTTCCCTGGGTCTCAGAGATGCCAAGGAGCCTTTGCAGGAAGCATGAGCCTGTTCCTGGGCAGCATGAGCCCTGCCTGAGATGGGTCCTGCTAGGAGGCTCCTTTCCCACTGCGGAGCAGAAGCTGGAGGATGTCTCAGGGTTAGCATGGGATAAGCAAGTGCACCAGAGCTCTTGCTGTCCAGGCAGGATGGCTGCAGAAGTAATGACACCGTAGAGCTGAGGGAGGTGGCAAACCACTTGACTCAACCCATGGCTGCCAAAGGGAAGGTCCTGGCTCACATGCGGGTACCTTCTTGTACCAGTCCAGCAGATGAGTAAAGCATGACCTCAATGCTGCAGTCCAATGAGGGAAGAAGAACTGTAGCACTTTCTCTCTTTTAAGTGTCTGGTCTGTATGTGACACTAATTAGTTATTATGGAAAGTTATTGCAATTCAATAATGTGGCCTGCTGACAAGGTATTTTTTACTGCCTACGCTGTGGTAGCGCTTGCAGACCTTGGAGGGGTTCATCTCCTCTGGCGCTCCTGGCACGCTGCGGCCCTGAGCCCTGCCCCAACCCAGCCGATGACCCAGCCTGTCTCCCAGGGTTTCTGCTGCGCAACGGGGCAGCAGCGAGCCCGCTGCATGGTTTGTGTTATTGCCTTGCTAGAGCTCTGCTCCAGCCTGCTTAAAATACCGGCATGGTAAGGGAGGCCAGCAAGGGAAAGAACTATTTTCCCTTGCACTTAGTCTGTCCCAGACTTCCTTCACCCTACCAAAGCCTTTTTATTTCAATGTTTAACCTCAAATGTTGAGCCAAGCCCACAATAATTATTACACTCTATTCAGCAGTGGTTTAGGGACTTACTTGTAACACACAGTTGTATTTTTACTACAGATCAGAACAGTTCTGTGGCTTTATGTTTTTTTTTCAATTAACTGTGAAACAGTGAGTGTGTCATACAACAATTTAAAAAAAAAAAAGTTCTGGTGGGATGTTGGCTTCATCAAAATGAATGGGTTTACTTCCCTGCTGGTCTGAATTCCTCCCAGGTTTTTGGTGACTAGATTTTATTCTCAGGATATTCTTTCACAATCTATAAGAAAGGAATTTGACTTAGAGCAGTGCAGTTTGAATGGCAGGTGGAGCAGATATGATTCAAGAGGCCTGGGTTAATGAGTGTTTTGGGAAGGCAGAGTCAATTGGAGACAGGACAAAGGAGTCAGTCCCTTCCATAATACTTTGAAAGGCCTTTTCAGCATGAGGCGTGCACTGCTTGAATGGCAGTCTCCTCAAATTCAATTTGCGCAAGCAGTAATGTGCTTTCTTTCTGCTTCTGTAGTAGTGCATGGACATGTGGTGCCAATCTCAGACAACTCCAAAGCTGAAGGGTTGTGCCCCAGTCCAAATGCTGTGATCTGCTGTGAGCTTTGAGACTGGCCAGAGAAGAGGCATGGTCACTGGCTCAGTGTCTCCAACCTGGCTGTTTCAGGGTCTTGGGAAAAGGGTGTTTGTCCTGGGAATGTGCCTCGGGATGCCCAGTTCTGGCATATACTGAAGGCTCAGTCTTGGTTCTTTGGGGTAGTCCAGGAGTGTCCTTTGTCTTGCAGTCTAAATCTGCCCTTGGTAATTTTTCATTCTTTCAACTTCAGAGGAGTCCAGCAAATACCTGAGAGGAAACTGGTTCTCCCAAGTTTGATAAAATCTTCCATCTCAAGTTGTTTCTATCTCAATATATGACTGATTGCTGTCCCTTTCTGCCTTGGCAGTGCCAGGTGCCTATTCCTATGAGGCGAAATTAAAAAATAAATAAACATGTAAGTTGTGCATCACTGCATAAATGTACCAAAAAGTGTTTAGCCAATGTGGATGTATTGCCCTGTTCAGTGGCTGGCTGATGTGTCAGTCTGTTTTACTCCAGCCCCATTCTCTGGCCTTGCATTGGGTTTCTGCGCAAACTTTACATTCCATTCTGTTTTTCTTCTGTGTGCTCTACAGTGCTTCTTCATAACACCTACACCTAGTGGTAACTTTTCATGAAGTCATTTTCTCTCCCCTGATCCTTTCAGTCAGCCTTGCTCATTTTCCAAACCTGTCATCCCCACTGGGTTGGCCTCATTGCAGACTCTGACCCTCTCTGGAAGAAGGTGACACTGGAGGTGGATGTCCAGGCTGCTCCCTCCTGCAGTGTGGGAGGCAGCTCTCCAACCACCTGCCCTGGTTTTGGCTGGGATAGAGCTAATTTTCCTCTTAATAGCTAGAGTAACACTGTGTTTTGGTTCCAGTATGGGATTTGGTATGAGAAGATTGTTGATAATATACTGATGGTTTTAGTTGTTGCTAAGAAATCAAAGACATTTCAACTTCTCATGTTCTTGCTAGTGTGGGACTAGCTAGAAGGACTTGAGCAAGCTGGATAGGAGCATAGGAAGAGCAACAGACCCCAAATGGCCCATGGGATATTCCATATCATATAACGTCATGTTCAATATCCTCCAGGACTGGTAGCCAGGAACGAGCTGGGCCTTGGTTGGTAGGTGGTGAGCAATTGCATTGTGCATCACTCGTGTATATGTTCTATCATTACTGTTATTATCATAATTATTATCATCATCATCTTCATAATTATTTTAGTTAGTATTATCATTATTATTTCATTTTATTTCAATTACTAAATTGTTTTTATTTCAGCCTTTGAGATTGAGCTGTGGCTGCGTGGTTTTTAGTGACCTGCCAGGTTAAACCACGACACCACCCCATCACCCTGGGGCAAGCTGCAGCTCCTCTCCCAGGAGCAGACAGTGTGTTCCCTGCCGGCTCCTTGAAGAATTTTCTGTAGGAAAGCAAGTTGGGAAAGGAAAGGGAGCAAGAGCAAAGGAACCCAGAGCTTTATTGCAGCCTCAGCTGAAGCAGGGATAGGTGCAGAAGGACCGTAGCTGTGCTGCAGATGGGAGCACAGCAACTATTTCGGTCTTTGTGGTCTCATTTTCTGCAGTGGGTGGCCATGTCATATCCTCTTAGCTGAAAAATGGGTGAAGGAAATGGTTGTTTCCATGGCCTAGTCAGCTTGCAGGTCCCAGGCTGTTTCGTGGTGAAGTCTCCTCAGGATTATCGGAAACTTTTTGGAGGCAGGCAGAGCCCTACCTTCATCGTCTGGCAGCCACTGTTTAAACAGATGCACTGTGCAGTTGGTGATACATCCAAGAGATGCAATACACTTTATTTATATTATGAGTTGCAGTGTGTGGGCTATCAGAATAGAATTTGGTACACAAAACAACCCTGAAGAGCTTATAAACCCAGGAAAAGGGTTTCAGCTTTACTGGGTGGAAATTCATACTTCCCGGGCAGAAGAAGTATTTACTCAGTAGGTCAAGTGAGGAAAGATCAAGGGGGGGAATTGCAGTCAGTGAGGCTAGGAGTAAAAACTGTAGTGCAGCAGTGTCCAACGCTTTTAAATCCCTTTCATGTAGAATCTAAAAGGTTGTGTTCCCTGTAACAAGTCTGAATGAACATACGCTGATTTCCTTCACTACTCATATCTGGTGCAAAGCTCTGAAAAGTGTGTGAACTTTGACCAGTGAAACTGTGCCAGCCAAAGCCATTACTACTTTTTCTCAGCATAACACGTCTTTTTGATGAATGTGGGGGTGTGAGTAGGTGGCTAACTGCTAAAATGTAGTTCTGTCAGCCTGGCTGCAGCCGCTTTGCTGTATTTGCTGTATTGTAGAAAGACAAAAGTAATTTTGTTGTGTTAAAACCCAAAGAACCTTCATAGTTTGAGAGCAGAAAATTACCCCAGGTAACACAGCTGGAGTTGGCTATACCCTGAATTATTTCCACAGGTTAATTAGCTTGTGTGCGCAATACACTGCCTTGTACCACTCAAGACCTCCCAACACCTATACGTAGAGTTCCTGCATGCAGTGAGTTGTTAGGCTGGGAGTTATTATGAACTTGAAGCTTAGATATAAAAATAACAGCATGAAACATGACCATTCTGCATCATGTTGGAGAAAAGAAAAAAGAAGAGGAGAGGAGAGGAGAGGAGAGGAGAGGAGAGGAGAGGGAAGAGGAGAAAAGAAAAGAAGAAAAGAAAAGAAAAGAAAAGAAAAGAAAAGAAAAGAAAAGAAAAGAAAAGAAAAGAAAAGAAAAGAAAAGAAAAGAAAAGAAAAGAAAAGAAAAGAAAAGAAAAGAAAAGAAAAGAAAAGAAAAGAAAAGAAAAGAAAAGAAAAGAAAAGAAAAGAAAAGAAAAGAAAAGAAAAGAAAAGAAAAGAAAAGAAAAGAAAAGAAAAGAAAAGAAAAGAAAAGAAAAGAAAAGAATTTGAAAGGACCTACCATGATCATCTAATCCAAATGGAAGATTGCTAGTACAGAATTCCGAATGAAACTCTGGTCATCATCAGCTGTAATTGTAAAACCAGTGTTACATTACAAAGGCACCTGAAATGTTAGCTACTGCTGAGATAGGTACGTGATGGACAGCTAGCCCCAAGTCTCCCTGGTTTCATCACATTAAAGGGAGATTAATTACCTTATGATCTGTTCCCCCATTGACATGGCTAGGGATGATGGCAGCCAAAAAGCAGGTCTGGAAAACTGAGAGCTGTGGTTTGGTGGGACTTTGTCTCACAGAGTCTGTGCTGAGTGTGGAGTTGGCTGGAGGAAGAGACATTTTCCTCCCTGTTGGGATGAATGAACCGTCACAGACTAGGCAGTGACAGTGCTGTTGCAGAGCAGTGCTTTCCGTAGTAGGCAACAAACTCATTTCAGTTTGCCCTCAAAAAAAGGATTTCTGAATACAAAGAGTTACCTTGGGGATTATTTGAATAAGCTCAGCTCTGGGCACATATCTGTCTCAGTGGTTCATGAATGGGATGAGAAGGTGTTTTCTGCCCACAACCCTACTTCACAGCCTGTTTCTGTGAGTGATATGTGGCACTTTGTTTATCATGGTTTTGTTCTAGCTGAAGTGCTTATGGAGCAACATCATCCTGCACTCACTAAGCATCCACAGATAGAAGGGCATCAAAGGGGAAGGAAGATGAGTGTCTTCTAGACATCCCTTTAGGAAATATTTCCCTTAGTCTTAAGTTATCATGGATGCTGCTGTAACTTCAGTAATGATAGAACTGGAATTTCTTAAAGGCTTGAAAATTATTCCACTGTCCTATAGCAGTATCTGCAAAATAAATTGTTTTCTGATCAAAATGGGAATCTTCAACATTTACCTATTTTCTTCTGACAGGCTGAAATTTTGCTGTAGCTTTTCCATCCTAGAAGTGTAAAAGTTTGCAGAAAAAAGGGAGAGTTGTACTAGCTGTGGGAAGGCTGCTCTGGCCCTTGTGAAGTGAAGTAGTATTGCAGTATTTGTAAAATGTTACTATTGCACAAATATTACAAAGGCAAAAGGAATCAGTATGCTAATAGAAGGGGAAAAAGGATAACCCAAATGAAAAGCCTTCAAATTAGTCTTTGCCTAACTGCCATTTGATAAATAGTAACTGCACATTTAGATATTTTTTGTTCTGTGCTGTTGCAGAGAATCCCATTTTTTTGATAAAATCAAAGTGTGTTAAGTATGCCAATAGCCAAACTTCAGCAATAACTCTGCATAACAGAAACACTGCCAAGCAGTGAGCTCACGCTTGCTCACTATGCGATGATGTACTGCATCCCACAGGAAATCAATACTTCCTAACATGAACATGAAGATGAAATTATCAAACCAGCAAGTCGGGGAAACAATCTTGATTTATCAGAATTAGCTGTGATTTAAATGCAGTAGTAAAAAATCCCTCGAATGAGAGTGAATCTGGCAGATAATCAGTGAATTCGTGCGTCTCCCTGTGATGTCTGGGTTTGGGCTCTGGTGGGAATGTGCCAGGACCCCAGGCGGGCTCTTTTTTCTTTACTGACCATGGCAGGTTAATTCTGAATAACAAACCATTCATTACTTACCCAGTCCACTGTTTCGGAGCTACTTGTAAATGGTGGAGGTTGGTTGTGCTGCAGGGGCCTGTAGGTCCAAAACTGCAGCCTAGGTGATACAAACCACAGCTTATCTGCAAAGGTTCAGAGCATGCCCTAGCAGGGAATAAGTAAGCCTGTTTTTATCTGGAAGAGTGTAACACTGAAAAAAGCCCACCAGTAAGGTATTATTGGAATAGCACATGAAATGTGGGACCTATTATTGCATATGTAAATGCTTAGTGTAGAGGATGATTTCTTCCCTTAAGACACAAAAGTAGAAGGAACATAGAGAAGGCTAGAAGGTCCCTGAGTGGACAAGAGGTGTCTGTGAAGGGCAGGAGGTGACTTGGCCCAGGCCAGAGCAGGGATGTGCTACCTTATCTGTCTACCAGGCCAAATTGCATCTCCAAACAACAGCAGCCCAAGCAACCACCATTTCAAAATGCTATCTCAGTTCTTTGCTTTTCACTGCATACCAACTTCTGTATTTTCTTCTTCTTTTCTTTTTTTTTTTTCTTCTTTTTCTTTTTTTGTTTTAAGCTCAGCGGCAGAGATATGAGCTTGTTTTCATATTCTCTATAACACCCTTACGGTACTTTAGACGCTACACAGAAGATAAGCAGATGGCTGTGAACTGATCTGTATTTATATATAAAATGTCTCTGACTTAACAAACAATATCCATATTATAAAAAAAAGTTGGCTGGGGTGGCTCCCCCTCCCACTGTGCTGGCAGATGCTACGGGAGTTGATAAGATGTGAAGATTGATTGCCACCTCCTCCAAGACAGCATCCTGCCAGATCAGGGCTCGGGTATATCCGTGGGTGTTGTCTGCCTTTCACTCTTCAGCATGTAGAGCATCTCAGCCTCTAGAGCAGTCTGGCACCTCTTCCAGTGCTTCTTTTTTTATTTAATGCCGCTTGGAAAATCCACACAGAAAGAAGAGAGGCTGAGAGGAGATGTCAGTAAAGTTGGAGGGAGGTAATTAGGGCCAGATCCGATGTCCTGAAGTAGCTGAAGGGTCCAGAGAAGTCAGGGAGAGCCGTGACTGAGAAAGGACAGAGCAAGGACAGCAAAATTTGATGCCTGATCCAGCTTATTGTATCACATTTCTGAGTGTATTTGCCCCCCTCTTCATAAAAACAAATCTTTTTGTTCAGTTTCTCAGGCAATGCTTCATCTTTGGAGTTAAAAGTCACCTTATGCCTTGCTAGCTTGCTTGGCTGTGACCCAGATTTGATTTTTTACTTTGCCATTATTTATATTTAACAAGTAAATGCAGGAACCCATCCATAGCTTCACAGACACAGGTTTGTTTCTGAGTAGGCAATCCTGCTCCCCTGGAAAGGCAGCACCTCCCCTCTTGATGCCTGGTGGTGCTGGGGCATGCCGGCTCAGCACAGTCCATCTCCTCGTGGTCCTTCCACAGTGAACAGAGCAGGACAGGCTCTACCAGAGGACTATTCGGAGCTCTCTGAGGCTCATTCATACTCAAAATCAGCAAGGAGCCTATCTGTTAGCTACAGAAATACTCCAGGGAGACAGATCTCCCCTGGGGAAAGTCACTTTTGTGATAATTTTCCTTTGCCTGCTTCTTTATACTTGGAAATATTGTCAACTTTGCTCCCCGTGAACAAATCCAAGCATCCCAGGAGTGCTTTCTCCCATGATTCACCTTTCCACTTGATATGCGATATATTATGTTTGCTACTTGATGGCCCCATTTTTTCTTACACTTTCTGCATGATAATTTTAATGATGATACCCTCCTCCCCCACCCCCCCTTTCCTTTCCTGGAAGTGTCTCCTGATTTAATTTCTTTTCCTGTGGATTTCTTTTTCCTGCAGCTTATTTCCTGTAGTTTATTTTTGTTTCATTTTCATCACTGCTTGCAACAGAGATTTTGAAGGCTTCCTGTCCAGTCTTGCAGCCAGTGTCATGCCACAGTGGTATTTCTGATAGTTAGCAGGAGGTGTTGACACCTGACATTTGTGCTCTGGTTTTCACTGGATGCAGCAAAACGTATCCATTTCACTGCACTTTCTGTTTTTCTTCCTCATGTGCAGTGCTTGGTACACAGTCATAATAAAATGCCTGCCCACACTTAGAAGGCAATCATTCTACATGTACATTAACCGAGCAATTGTTTGCCACCCTGTGTATTTGCTATGCTAACGCCAACCTGCTGAAAACTACCTTGTGCTCAGTCCAACACGCGCACAAAGCCCAGTTACAAATGGGCAAGAATTTGCTGTTTGCTATTGTATTCTGGATGAAAACTCTCGCCAGAGACTGGTCCACATCCCTGCGGCATCTGACAAACTCTTTAGCTCTTCAGCAGTTGTGGCTGTTCAGAAATCCCATCAGAACTCAATTAGGTTTTTTTGCATAAGTATGTGGCTTAATAATAGAAATGTGGGTACAAACAATAGGATGTGGTTTTGGCTCATAAAGCCGTATTAGCCATAACAATAAAGGACAGTCTGTGTTATGATCTTTATTAACACCTTATGACACTTTACAAGAAGTAAATGTTTTAAAATTTGTTTTAGCTTAAATGTTTTCATGCTGCATTTTATGTGCTAGTTGCCATTGGGCATGATGTCTCAATTCAGAGGGGGGGTTAGTGGGTTAGCATGAGCTGTAGGGGCTCCCTCGCTGGCATGGTAGCAGGTTTGCCTCCTCCACAGGGATGTGTGAGGGGATACAGCTAACAGTGCTCGTCTCTCAGTTAAATTTGCAAGCTAGCATTTACCATTTGAGGCTTGTGGACCACTTTAGGTAAGCAAGAACCTGAAATCTCGTAGAAAAAAAAAATGCAACTCTGCAGAAAAAAATATTACTGCCTAAGGTGAGCAAGCTAAGAACATGTTTTTCAAATAATAATAACAGTGGGAAAATAACTTATCTTGACATAAGTTATTCATCCTGCAGTCTAGGTATACGATATCACTGACAAAGACAGTCAGTTTCTGAACGCTATCTGGGTGGGTTCCTTCTAAAAAGTAATCCAGTATATCCCAGTGGCTTTGTAAAAAATGTGTATACAAAATACTGCAAATAATACAGTCCTTTCCATACATCATAACACGTCTGTGCTTTACAGATTAAGGACTAATTTTGAGCCCAAAAGCCCAGAGGGGACAGCCTGTGATATCTGGGCAGGAGCTGCAGCCCTGGTGGGGAATGGTGCTGGGACACGTCCTTGGCAGCACAGGGTGGGGTGGAGGGGACCAGCCCCAGTCCCAGTTTCCCTGTGTTGCCTTTTAGAGTATGCAGTGCTTCTGCAGGCACTGGAGTTTGCGCAGTTATGGGGTACCACGGATTGCAGTGGGCTTTGCATAGGGAGCAAAGGGCTTGGGGAAAGGACATGTACTGTGTTCTCTCTGCCCGCCTTGCAAGGCTAACAAGAATCCATCCCTAAGCAGGTTTCTTCATTAAAATCAATTCCTTTGAGAAAGCATAGAAGGCAGGGGGGGCAGCACAGAAATTTCAGGCAGCTCTTCTTCCCCTTACAAAACAAAAATGACTGCATTCAGTATTGTTTCAACTAATGAAATTCAGCAACTCAGCTAGCTGTGTTACTTCTTCCTAGCTGGCTTCTCAGTGTGGCTCTCAGAACCCTCACAGCCCTGTCTGCTCTAACATTTTAGAGAAGCATCTTGTCAGGAGTGGGACTGGAGAAGGATATTGCTGGACAGTCTTGGAATAGGACCCCCCTCCTGGCCCAGAGCCCCTTCATGGGCTGGGTGTTCCACAAGCCCAGTTAACAACCAGTTGTCTGAAGCTGGGCTCCAAGTAAACTACTTAGAAGGCTGGGGCCAAAAGGAATGTCTGAGAGGGCTGGTGATGGAGGCCTTGAGTATTCACTGCCTTTGGGGAAGAGTTTTATTGAAAGAACCCAAGGGATCCACACAGTGAATTGGTTGTATCTTTAACTGCACCCCTGTGCCCAGCCAACCCTGGGCCATCATGAGGGTGGCACAGGAGTAACCTTATGGAGTGATTTTTGTTCACCCCAAGAAACACACTGCCTTAGCGTCACGGAGAGGAAGGTTCCCAGGAGAGACATGACCTCAAGAGCAGTTAGAGACCTGAGACAGAACCGGGTCTCTCCATTCCTCTGTGGGAAGGGATTGATGGAGCTGCAGGAGCAGTAAGAAAGAGTTGCCTTTGGTCCCTCTGAGATGATTGACTTTCTGTCTTCCCCTAGATGTCTGAAAGAACATGTCTAGCAATAGTAGCATAGTATTTACTAAATATAATTGGAAGAAACTGTTGCTACTTACCTCAGCTTACAGTTAAGTGGCATTCAGGGCATCTAGCCAAGCATGCTGAAAAAGACTGATGGGGAGGAAGAAGTGTGAAATATGAGCCACTGTCTCTACTCCTAACACATAGCTTGTTGTTCCTGACTTTGGGGGGTTTGATTTCTCAGCCTATGTGCAGTGACAGTGGAATGGAAGCAGGGCCCTGCTTGTTCATTTTTGTGTAAACTCTTCAGTCTCGTTTTTCGCTTGGGAGCAGCTCCCAGCCTCAGATACTGGTTTCCCCAGGCCGTTTGCTGAAGGCAAGAGGGTCAAACTCATGCCAATGAGGAAAGTCATTCACAGAAAAACATCCCAAATACTTTTATACTAGATACAAAATGTAACCTGTGACTTTGGTTTGGTTTTGCTGTTTACACTTCATAGTGATTTTACATTGTGGCATATGTGTTGCCCTTCCAAAACAGTGACTTGGTCATTACCCGTGGGGAGCCACATTGGGGACTAACAAGATTAAGCAGTGGGGCTATAGGGCTTTTTTTCTTGCAGGTTATTATCTCGCATAAAAGGTAGGTAGGTCAGTAGTAAACAAAACACTGTCACCTGCTGATGGCCTTCTGATGCCCTGTGTAAAGTAAGTTGGTGCCCTCAATCTGCAGGCCAAGAGACAGGTGTGTGTGTGTATCACAACACCACTGGCATAACTGGTGCTAAATGCCACTTCTGAGAGTCAAACAGAGAAGGCACAGAGATTGATGGAGACTAACTATTAGAGCTTTGATGGAAGGTTGTAGTTTATGAAGATTTCAAGGAAAACAGAAATAGATTTGCTGTACTTGGAATAAATCATCTGAATCTTATCTTCCAATATGTCAAACACAGCACATTCTGTGTCGAATGTTATCTTCCAGTGTGCTTTTTCAAGGCCCCTGGTGTTTTACAGCTGGGCTGCACATTCACAAACATGCAGAGGATGTTTGTATCCTGGATACTGATGTGGAAATAGGTGTTCTGATGTGTGAGCCTCTGCTCTTCCTGAAAAGAGAATCCTCAGCATAGACTCAAAAGGTGTTACTGGAAAATAACCCCTTTAGGTGTAAATGTTCAGAACTAAATATGCCGGGGAATTTAATGTTTTGAGTAGGAGAACAGGCAAGGTACATTAAAACCGCTGCCAAAACACTGTTTGGCCTATCACAGAAATATCTGTAGGTGGGGGAATGCAAGAGTGTTTTTTTCACAAGATCCTGAAGGTAAGCATTAACCATGGCAGGTAGAATAGTAAATGAATTTTGTAAAGCATTGTTCTGGGGTGCTGGCATGTGAAATCAGGGTGACTGATCTGAGAGCAATATCACAGTGAACCAACCACACACTGTTATGGTGACCTGCTGTAACAACTTGGGCAAGCTTAGTATTTAGACTGAGTTAGTACAGGAGAAAAATAGCAGAGCAGTGTGAGAGAATTGCAAAGGATGTCTAAAAGTGTGCTTGCAACGTGTTTTATAGAGACCATACACTACACTGCCAGAGATAAGAGACTTTATCTTGCTGCGTATCAAGAGGGAGTAACGTGAAGGGTCAACATGGGAAGAAATCTGTGTTGACAAGAACTGAAAGGGCATCAAATTGAAAGAAGTGCTTTCAACTAATTAAGCATGTAGGATTGAAAGGGCTCTCTTAAGACATTTCTTTCAGGTACATGCTCTGGGGTGAGTGTGCACAAACAGATATGTGTGTATGTGTGGTGTCATATCATCCCTCCTTACCATCCCTAACAATCTATCCTTACCATCTGGTTCAGTAACTTTCACCTAGTTCAGTTTGTGATATGGGGTTTTTCTTCAATACTATTTATGCCTTCACTATTTTACTGGCTTTTTGTTTTCTCATGGAGCATGATAGCAAATTGAAATGAATATGGACTCATTGTGCAGAATAGTTGACCTAATGGCAATCTTAAGCTTGCCAGGCAGGACTCACATCTTTTCTGCCTTCTTTACCATTGCCCTGCAGGCAACACCAATGCTGCCTTTGGTATCACTTCCACTCACTTAGCTGGGGCATGCATCACCTCCCAGCTGGGTTGTGGTCTCTAAAGACAGAACTGGATTTAATTTTTAATTTTATGCATATACATACACAACTAGGAAAACTTGTCTAGTCATATGTCTTCAGCTGCCCTGGGAATCAAGCTCCACCTTATAGGTGTTTGTTTTTTTGTTTTTCTTTTGCTTACTAACCTGCTTTCCCTGATGGGCTTCCTGCTCTCTCTGACTAAACAAGGACCACAGGAACACCGTGGCTACTCATACATTATTGAACATTTCAGATGTTTATTAATAGATAAGTGCGTTGCGTTGCACTCCCTCCAGTGCTTTCTGTCACCATGCATTAGAAGAGATGTGCACTGGGGGGGATTTCTTTGCTGCAAGGCTGGGTGTGATGGGGTAGGAGCATACGCACAATTGCACATATTCATGGATATGTATGATACATAGACATGTGCACCTAAAATAAAAATGCCATTCACCTCTCATGGGTAAGAAGGGCAACTCATTGATGAAACCCTCCAACAGAAACCTGCTGTCTCTGTGACTGTGTTTGCTGCTACTTCGAAACTGAGAGCACAAAGCTGTTTCTTTCCGAGCTGCTCTTGGAGGCCATGTAAAGCACAGACTGGAGAACAGGAATAAAAGGAGAGAAAGAAAATGCTGACTGGAGAAACTTCACAGGAATGAAGGCTTGAAAGTATAAAATACTGTCTATTTCTGAGTGGTTATTGTCTATACTGCTGTGACAGGCTTGAAATACTTTGAAATATCAAGTCCCATTCTGGCCACCATAACTTACTTGACAGAGTTAGAAGAAGCAGTTAAAAATATGTTCAAACAAAACCAGCAGTGACTGAAAGCAGCAAAGCCAAGAATGGGATTAGCATGTGGTGCTCTTCACGTAAGTGCATATTGCTTAACAACCTAATCTTCTTACGTGTATAAGAACCACACACTTCCCAGCCCTCTTGAATTTATGTCTGTTGTTGTGCCAGTCAGCTGAATACCAGGTCAATGCAAAATTCAAGGATCTGCACATGGAAATGACATTCAAATCACATGCTTTCCAGTATTTTAATCTTTCCAGATTCATGAACACCAAATATGGATGGGGTTTTGTCCACTTGCCTGTTTTTCTCCTGAATAGTTGTTATTTCCATGTGTGGCATAATGGGAGGCAGAAAAATGTCACAGGGATTCGCTGAGAAACTGTGGTTGAAATGTGAGAAGTTTCCCTGTATTGGCAAGAAATAAAACAATGCAAAAAGCATTCTCATGTCTTCCTCAACAGTTTCTGCTGTCGGTGAGATTTCTGTCTTTTTGCTTGAGTTTGAAGAATTTGATAAATTGTCCATCCATGAGCACAGAACAGAGTAATAATTGTGCTCATGTTGTGGCCCACAAATAGCTAAAGACTTAACTGGTTTTGTCATGTTCCCCCTCCTGTTAGTCTGGAGGGCAGCTGCAGCCTGTGTAGAGGTAGTGGCACTGGCTATGTGATTTGCAGGCGCAAGAGACAGGGGCCAGGCAGATGTGGTGATCCAGGCTTCAGGTCCAGACTGGTCACCCGAGCCATGTCTCAGGGCCCGTGCCACTGGAGTTTGTCCCACATCCATCCTGGACTCAGGTCCCATAGGACAGGAAATCCTCAGAAGTCATTTGGGCTTCTGCCCTGCTAATAGCAATAATGAGAAAGAATGATGTGCAGAGCCATTACAAACTGTATTTTCCAGCATGGACTCCCAGAGAGAAGGAACCAAGGAACAAACCACCTGAAATGGGGCATCAGTCACTCACAAGCCTGTGACAGTGGGCACTGTGAGGACTGAAAGGGAAATGTCTGCACTGAACATACCCCTCACAAACGTCAGAGTACACCAGGAAAGCAGGAGCAAAACACGTGACCAAGGATGGGGGAATCCCATCCAGATCCTGAACAAATCCCAAAGATGCACAAGAGTGGTGAGAAAAAGGAGACAGGTGCCAAGGGGCTGCAGCGCCCGCCCCATTCCTGTCATCTGATGTCCCCTCTGGCAAGAGGGCTTCAGAAGAGAAAACCATCACTGTCAGGTGTTGTTTTCGCACTGACATGGACTGAAATTTCACTTCCCCTTGGTGGGGAAAGAGCCCCTGCATCCTGCCCCTGCCAGGGTCAGCGGGGTTCCCAAGGGCACCAGGGTATGTCTGAGTTTCTGGCTCCAATCACTTGAATTTTTTTATCTAGAGGTGTGAGGGGATTTGTGCACATGCCCATGCCTGGTATAGTTGCTGAAGTTATGGTGTTGTTCAGTGGGGTGACTGAAATGTGTGCGTGCTCACAGCCCAGAAAGCAAACCATATCCTGGGCTGCATCAAGAGAAGCGTGGCCAGCAGGTCGAGGGAGGTGATTCTTCCCCTCTACTCCACTGTGGTGAGACCCCACCTGGAGTACTGTGTCCAATTCTGGGGCTCCCAACATAAGAAGGACATGGACCTACTGGAGCACCTCTCCTATGAGGACAGGCTGAGAGAGTTGGGGCTGTTCAGCCTGGAGAAGAGAAGGCTCCGGGGAGATCTTATAGCGGCCTTCCAGTACCTGAAGGGGCCTACAAGAAAGCTGGGGAGGGACATTTTACAAGGGCAGGTAGTGATAGGATGAGGAGTAATGGCTTTAAACTGGAAGAGGGCAGATTTAGGTTAGACATTAGGAAAAAATTCTTTCCTGTGAGGGTGGTCAGACACTGGACCAGGTTGCCCAGAGAAGTTGTGGATGCCCCCTCCCTGGAAGTGTTCAAGGCCAGGCTGGATGAGGCTTTGAGCAACCTGGTCTAGTGGAAGGTGTCCCTACTCATGGCAGAGGGTTGGGAGTAGATGATCTTTAGAGTCCCTTCCAACCCAAACCATTCCATGATTCTATGATTCTATGAAATGCTTAAGAGCCTTATTTGCAAGGAACAGCAGCCCCGCCAATACATCACCCTTTGCATGAGCATTTTTCAATCCTTAATAAAAATGGAGCAGGAAGGTGGCTGATCCAAACAGCTATTTGTGGTTTCAGTTGGTGGGGTCTGTCGTTGGCAAATAGGTTGAGACTGGGCAAAGTGTCTGGGTGTGTGCACGGTTGAGAGCAAGCACAACTGTAGAAAACAGTGTGATTATCCCATCTCCGAGGAGCTCCAGGCTCTTGTGACCCCGCTGGGTAAGCCCTGGCACCCTCCGTGCCATCACTGTGAAGCAGCAGCCACAGTGGGAGCTGTTTTGAAAGTACTGAGCTTGCTGATGCATTGCAAAAAATGTGGGACATGTACAGTGGGGAAGCAACTGTAGATTTTTACCAGCCTTGTAGGCTTAAACCCCCTGGGTGTTACAGCGGAGACACGAGTAGTTGGGGGAAGCACACACTCTAGGCATTCAGGGCTATAAATAAACTTCACATCAGACTCTGCGCTTGCCTCAATGAAACATTTATGCGCTAAAATGCATGATGAAGTTGGATGTGTTGCCAGACATGCGAGTCTTTGAGATAATCCGGTCTTCCTCAGGAATAATTTTCTTGCAATGTTCTGCACACAAACTGAGCAGGCAGTAGCTCGCTGCTGACCTGGGCAGTAGATGTGGTAGTTTGATCAGGCTGAACTCTGCTGCTGCTGCTGGCATAAGCCTACTTACCCAAAGCTGGGTGAACGTGCAGCTTTCTTATGATGTTGAATCATACGAGAAAAAAAAACCTCTCCATTTGTACCTGAAATGGCTAGAAAAAATGGCATTTGCTGAAATGACAAGTCAACCACCTTAATGCTGGAGAAGAAGGGCTTCCCAAGCAGAGCCTGGCATGGTGCTGCTGGTTGCAGCAGCCTTTGAGAGCATCCCACACCACTGCAGCACAGTGGGGAGAAGCAATGGGTGGGTGGTGGGTACACAGGCCCCAGCTCCTCTGCCTCCTGAAAAGCCCTTGAGTCATTAAAGCCTCTTGTAAGAGTAACTAGTCTCTGGAATGAGCTTATTCGCTAGTCTGATCCTTCTTAATTGTGGTTTTTGTCTATTGGTATCCAGATAATTTAATCAGGATTTGGCAGCCGCCGGTTCAGCTTTGCTTGTGCAGGAATTCACAGCGTGACAGCTCTGGGGTCTCTGTCCCTTAGCACGAAGGCACCTTCCTTGCTCCCCATTCAAATCCCCTCCAGATTCCACACTTTTTCACACCTTACATCAAATTGTGTTTTCTGTTTGAACCAGGAAACATAGGAAAGTATCTTTTTTTTTTTTTTTTTCCCTGACACCTAATGTCAACTATAATACAGAGAGAAATAATAGAAAGTTGAGAAACAGAAGGAGCTGGGGCAGGGAGAGGCAAGCATCTAGAGAAGCAGACAGAGATGGGGGGGGAAACCCCTGGATCTATTAAATAAATAGAGCAGAAATCTTTCTTGCTTGGCCTTTGTGGTTTTATTATTAGAACAACCACGCCTGAGTGCACTAAAGCTGCACAACCTTCAAGCATTCACATCCAGCTCTGCTATGGCAGGATTCTTTTTCTGCTTTGCTAAAGGAGGGAGGGAGAGTGAATGTGAGGATGTGAAGATGAGAAGGGTCTATAAATGATAAATATGATCAACTTCGATAAAACAGCTATTCAGAAACCTTCAAAAATCTTCTCATGAGAACACCCATTAGTGTATGTCTGTTTGACGTTGGTTGTCAGGAAACCAGTCAACGTTAATGGATCCACAGAATGTAATGGAGAATCCATTTAAATAGTCTCTTGTTGTTTTGTCTTCCCACAAGACAAAAAAAACAATTACTTTAACTTGGGAATGAAATGAACATGATAGTTTATATGATTCACTTGTATATTCTAAATTGATCAAAACGCACACTAAAAAATACATTAACAATCTATATCTGATGCCTGAAATGCAGCGTTTCCTATATCTGTACACTTCTTTTCTCATTCACTATGGTGTCCAGCTGTTAATAATTTTAAAACTGTGGTTTTACATTTTCTGCATTGCTTTATTTATTATGTTTATTATGATGATGCTGAGGGGCTACAGCCACGCGCAGGCTTGGCATTGTAAAAACAGCCTGCAGTGTAAAACACAGAGTGAAAGGAAGTGCTGGCTGAAAGAGATACTTTATCCCCATTTTACGGAACAAAGGCATAGGGAGTCTTCGTATTTAACCCAAGGTCTTAGCAGGAGCATATGGTGAAGCTTTGACTGAACAGGTCTTCCAGAAGTCAGTCCAGTGGCCTTTGGCTCCTGAATTACCTTGCCACAGGGTTGGCTTTTTTCTTTTAATGGAGGCAAAAGATTCAGTGCTGTGCAGAAAATTAGATGTTTGGTGGTCCTGAAAGCTCATGGTCCGCCCCTGCAGTTGCATCCTCTGGCTTCAGCTCCAGCAATGGTGCCCATCTCCCTGGGGCCCAGGCCCAAAGAGTGGAGGCCAGGCAAGGTGCCACTGCAGGAGCAGTGTGCAAAGGACATGGAAGGACGTGTGCAAAGGACAGTGTGCAAGGAATGAAGTAGAAGAGGGTCCCTCTTTTGGCAGGCAATCACATCCTGGTAATCCCCTTCAGAAATGGTGCAGGCTCACTCATTTACCAGTGAGCTTCTTCCCTCTCTTTCCCCTTTCCAGGAGTTTTTCAAGAGCTTTGCTGCTCTGAGGTTGGGATGCCATTCTTCAAACTTCCAGCCTAATTGCATTCGTGGTGGGTTTTTACTTATTTGTCCTTGGGCCAGCATTGTCCTCTACCCTACCCTGTGCTTCTCCCTCCCTCTGAGCTTCTACCCCAAGGCAGGCTGAGAACATTCATCCTCTCGTGACTTTTTTGCCAGCTCTTTTAGTTTCTATTCGGGACCGCCTAGAAAATCTACTCCAGCTTTTGAATATTTTAAAGCACTGTTCAGTTCAGTGCCTATTGTGCAATATTTCTGCTTTCTTGGTGTCAGTGGGGCATATTCCCTGACATGGCCAATCAGGTCCTGCAGGAAAAGGCAAGAAGATACGGATGCACACTGGCTGGGGCCATGGCACAGAGTACTGTAAGCTTCTTAGTGCCCTATCATTTAAAGATAAGGAATGTATTTTTGCTTTATTTGTCTTCTGGTACAGCACTATGCACAGCTCTGCCCTTTGCTGGCTAAGGGAGACTTGTTGGATGGCTAAGAGGTCATGCTATTTTATCTGTGAACAGCACTGTGTGCCTACAACAGCAAGTGCATAGCAGAATTGTATTAGCTTGGTTTCATTTTTAAGTCTCACACAAAGTGCATTAACCCAACTCTTACTCTTCTTACTTGCTAAACACCGTTGCCAAAGCCAAAGAAGTGCTTTCTACAAGTTAAATTTGCAGCCAAATCTATTCTAGTCTAATGAAAGGTCTGAACTTTTCATGAGTAGGCAAAACTTTCCACTCACTTACTGAGCTCTCTCACAGACAACTACTAGAGCTGCAGTCTAGACAGTTTTTTTCTGGGAGTAGGAAGGAACTGCTTGTGCCTGCCGTTTCATTAGCCTCCAGGGTACAATTTGTGATCATGAATATCATATATTCTCAGCAATATAAAGAATGGATAGGGTATCATTCCTATCACTTTTAAGTTTTTGTCCTGATATGAGCTTCCCAAGGAGGCGATGCAGCTCAGAACAGGATCGGGGCAAGTTGCTTTGTGTCTTGGTACCTTGTCTGTAGCATAGACATAGTGCTTCCTTACCCTCAAGGGGTAAGGAAATGTAAAATCAGCTCATGCTGGTGAGGTATTCAGTGCAGTGGTGACAGACAGACAAGCCATCAAAAGCTCTACTTGCAATTTGGCAATATTATGTTATTACAATGTTGATAATTTAATTAGTAAATCCTCAGGATGAACAAACACCTACAGGTTGCCATAATTCATCTTACAAACCCATGCCACTATCAATCATTTTTTTCTCACCCTGGTGCCATTCCTTGCACTGACACCATGGTCAGTTGCATGGAGCAGCTCTGCAAACATAGTGTAAACTGAGTGAAAACCCACCTACAAAAATCCACTGAGAAGCAAAGCGAGGCTGCCTACTGGACACAGAGTTCAGGGTCCGTTTGATGGTGCTGAAGCTCTGAGAACCTGAACTTCAGCAGGTCTATCATCATACTGTACCATCACTTCCATTATGGCACCTGCAAAGTTTTGTGAACTGGGTTTTTTTTCTGATCAAGGAAACCGATAAAGTCTATCTGCATCCCAGACATGGCAGCATGGTTCCTGGGTTTCTCCCCTTGTGTCTGCTCCCTGCTTCTTCTTCTGCTCTAATTTCCCAGTTCCTTTCTCTATACAAAACACTGGTATGCCTTCAGCCTGAATGAATGTTGATTTGCCTTAAAGAAAACAAGAAAACCAGAAAGAGCAAAGCATCTCCACGAGAGAGTAGCTCTGACATGTTGCACTGACTCCTCCTCAAAAAAGGGCAACTGCTTCTGTGGGTCGGAGAGTACAAAAGCATGGAAAGTAGTTGGGAGCCCCAAAATGTGCTAGTTCCTTGGCTGGAGACAACATACTGCTGTGATGTCCTGCTGCCAACCCCTTTCTCTGGCTTGGCCTTCCCCCTCGGTGGTGTCCCACAGCAGCAGCATGTCCCTTCTCTTTCTCATGTGGCAGTGGCAAGGGCCCTGCCGGGTAAGGGCTGGGGGCTGCACTTGCTTGGAGTGGTAAAAGCAATGTAAGGGGAGGGCCCGGCCACAGAATACTCATCATCTCAGTGGGCAGGATGGAGGCTGGAGGAGGGAGCTGGCACACAGGCTGGGTTGCTAACACAGAGTTACAAATCATGTTCTCCACGGAAGAGGGCTCTGGCCATCACCGTTGCATGGGACTGTGTTGAGATGGAAGCCACCTCTATGCTGCTCATGGCAGCTCCTCTGCCAGAGAGGGGAGATGGGAGGGAGAACAAGGACAGGGTGCACTGCCCTGCTCAAGAGAGATGAGGGCAAAGAAGAGGAGCACGTGGCCAATGAGGGGAACAACCCGAGGAACGCTAGCTGCTTGGCTCCTCACCAGGAAGGGAACCCCAGGAGGTACCTCCACCACCCTTCCTCCTGTGCATGAGGGAGCCTGCCTGCGTTGTGCTGCATTGTCCTGTGAGCAAAACAGCTGTGGCAGTTCCTTGGCATTACAAGAGAAGATGACTATTTCTATCAATGCTTGTAGAAGAAGACGTGAGGCCAGTGCTAGAGCTGAGGAGGTGCCATGTGCTCTGCTGCATTACGTGGGCTGCTGAGCACAGCTGGGTTGAGTCCCTGGCCGGGGCAGGGCGCTGGTATCCCTCATGACCCTCCTCTCTTGCTTTGGCCCTTGGAAAGCGAGCTACTGCATATGCTGAGGTTGGACACATCTCCCCTGGCTCCCAGCACTCCTGAGAAATTCTCTCAAACCTTTAGTGGACTTGGTTCATGCAACTTTCAGAGGCAGACTTTTGGGATTTCTCTGTAGAGGAAGTGAAGTTTTCCTATCCCTCAGAAATCCCTGTCTATTAAGAGGACCTCTTTTGATAGGTGACAGTTAAAGTCACTCAGCAGGGCAGGCAGTTAATCTCAGTAGTCATGCGCCGGAAGGCAACGAGCTAGCAACCTGTGTCAGAAATGAGTCGTGTGTAACGTGATGTAGTGTAAGAGTATATTGGCAGTGAGAATGGGTAGATGGGGGACCCATTCCTCTCTCTGCTGTTACCCAAAATGTCACCCTGGGAAGGTCGGTTAGCTTCTTTGCATTTTCATTTTGTTATCTATAAAATTATTATCCCTTTAGTCCATATATTTAACACCAATATAGTATCATTGCACTTACTCGCATCCGTACAGCCATTTGCTATCTGGGAAAAAGGCATTATCTAAATGCTAAGTGGTATAATGTGGTACTGAGACAGAGAAGATAATGGTTGTTGTTATTTGGTGGGAGGAGAGGTGCTGTGACATCCCCAGTGCTCATTCTTGGCCCTGCTGTTCCAAGCAAGAGCCTTTGCTTTTCAGCTAGGTTGATGTAACAGAGGCGAAGAGTCTTACCTTGTGTTTTGTTTTCATCCTACAGCTGTCTCCAACCTGGATGCAGAGAGCAAACTGAGTGTCTATTACCGAGCACCTTGGCATCAGCAAAGAAACATCTTCCTCCCCTCCACCAGACCGCCTTGCGTGGAGGAGCTGCACCACCACGCCAAGCAACACCTGCGAGCCTTGCGCAGAGGTAGGTGCTGGCGCGCGCTCCAGCTCCATCTCCATGCACATGACACCCCAACATGGTCACCTCCCCATGGGGTGCTGAGGGCACTGGTCTCCACTGGGACTTAGATACTCAGGCTAAGAAATAAAGCTGAAGATATTATTGAAGCAGTAGAAAAGGCTTGTGCCCTCTTCAGCTTGTTTATGATTGCTAGAGTAGAGCTGAAAAGGACTTTTTACTTTTCCATTTTTACATTCTTTATTTACATGTTCTTCTATTAAAATGGTTATGTCTGAGTTGTGTGAGCAAATTCACGCACTGACCCTAAAAGGATGGAAGCACTGAGTATTTCAAAAAGGCCTTCTTGTCTCCCCCCACTCAATAAATGTTAAACAATTCCTCAGCTCCAGGACAGGTAAGATTTAACTTCCCAAGGGCTAAAACTGGAGCCCAGTGGTATTACAGAGTCTCTGCAGAAACTGAGCTGTCTGCATGGAGTTTCCAAGCACAATACTGGAGGAGACCTGCATCCTTCAAGAGTGGCAGCTGAAAGCCAGGTGATCCCCCAGACAGCTTGGAAGGGTCGAGCAGGTGTCCCCTCCTCCGGCCAGGGAACACCTCCTGATATCTCCTAATAACCTGGAGACCTGTAGCCTCAAAACCGAATCACACAAAATAGGGAGGAAGCGGGAGCAATCAAGGTCATAACCAGGCTCCTGCATCCCTGCTGTAAAGGGAATTTAGTAGGTGCAGATGTCTGGATGACCTAAAACAGCACACTACAGGGAAGGAAAAATATGGGGAAAAGTCAGTTTTCACTGCGAATACAACCAAAGAAAAATTCTCACTGGGAACCATGCAAAAGCAGACAAACAAGCCTGTCATTCGGTTATGCCATAAGGAAGGAGAAAATCCATGCAGGTCACCCTTAAAATGTTCAGCAGCAGCCTCTTATGTTGGAAGTGTTTTGCGCTAACAGCTATCATCGCCTTGCTCATTTATTATTGTTAACAGGTTATAATAATAATTGATTACTCGGATCTGCAGAGCATCTGTTAGCTGGATAAAACGTTCCAACTAATTACCGCATTTGAGCCTCTCTACAGATTTTAGCTCAAGAACCCACGTAGGGTGCAGTATGTCTTCATAGCACTGCAAAGAGCCATATAGCTGAATTGCACTCACAGTAGTGTTGGAGTAGAGGAGAAGTTGGCTTGTCTGTTCTCAGCAGCTCTGCTTTGCAGTTGTCCCAGGACCAGGCTGATCTCTGCCTGCCATCTTGTGGGCAGGAGAAATCCTGACAGCAGTGCAGGAAGGCAGCTGTCAGAAAATGCCTCATCATTTTAAAGTTACAAATCTCAGTTTTGGCAACTTCCTAGCCCCCACATTTAACAGCAGAAAGAAGCTTTGCACGTGGTGCTTTATTTTATTTTCCAAATAACTGCATATATTGGAATGAAATTATAATATGAAATTTAGCCTAAACATGTTTATTGTGTCTCAACTATTTCTTCTATCAGGATTTCTTTATTCTTTATCTGTTTAACCAGGAGTAATTCACATTAAACATTAGATCAGAAAACAGCTACTCTAGCAGCAAATATTGCTGATTGGACCATAGCTTTGTGCATCAGCTGAATCCATCATCCCCTTCCAGCAACACTCTGTGCAAACAGTAATTACTTGACTGCCATCTAAAATTAGAGATGGGAAGTCCATGAGCATCCCCCCATTCACAAGGAAGGTTTCAGAGACTTGGGGCTAGTGCTAGAAGAGGAATGAACATTGTGAGCCCATGGTGAAGGAAGACTCCTCTGGGCCTGGCATGGAGGAGAGATCTTGACTTTTCCAGGATGATCTCCTTCATGCCATGACACAGAGCTGCCGCTGCAACAACCTTCATAATGTCAAGCCAATGCTCAGGACCTGGTGCATTGTTGTGATGTTGTGTTGTGATGTGCAGCTGGAGAAGGAAATCCTACCTGGGGCTATTTTATGTGGGTACGCTGCAGGTGTTACTGCAGCTCAACATTTCAAGGCTACAAGAGTTGCAGGTTCCCATTGGGAATTAGGCCTCAGGTCACAAGCGCCTAGAAAGTAGCTCCTTTGTCACTTGGAATAAAGGGTGTAAATCCCATTTGGGGAGAATTCAGCTTTAGTGCACAATGCAGGGGTGTGTTGTTTGAGTGTTGCTCTTCCAGGGTCTTGGATATCCAGTAAGTTCTTGTCCCCTTCAGTTGCAACAGAGATCATTGGTACTGGTCCATGAAGAAGAGGAGGACCTTCATCTTTGGAGTCCACATCCTGTTCATGTCTCTGTTGTGCTGTTGGTAGTGACATTTATATGTTTTTAACACTCTGAAAGACTCACGTCTTCTTTCTTCCTCAAAACAGAACATCGAAGCCGAGCTGATAACAGAGAACAAAAAGTCCAAGGCCCCATCGCTGTGGTGGCTCCCCCCTTTCCTTCCTTCCCTGCAATCTGCAGCCAAAAGAGGCAAGCGATAAAGGACCGGCACTTGATACCAGTAAGTCTTTCACTACAGCTATCACACACACAAATATATTATTAGCATTGTGAGACCTAAGTGTGACAGCACTTCACAAATGTCCCCTCCCTGAGCCTGTGCAGGTACAACACAGCTGACCTTAAAGACTGTCAGCAGTGTAACTCAGGTTGCAGCTTCCAGCAGCCAGCCCCAGGGTGGACATTTCCATTGAGAAACTTCTTATTTTCATGCGTGGCCAGCACTCATATGCACTCATTCACACACTCCTCCACAGTCCTTCACATTGTCTGCTCCTGCTTTAGGTAGCACTTCCAGGACTCTCCTGTAATTTCAGTGAGTGCTATAATTTCAGTCCTGGCATTAGCATTGCAAGGAGCCAAGAACACGAGGGCTTTGAGTGCTGGCTTGAGGCTCACATGGGTGCAGATAGGCTCAGCAGCACTTCTCCAGCTACAAGAAACTAGTTTCCACATATATATGGGCAATGGTCCTGTTCTGTAGTTTCCACCTCCGTGCAGTTTTTTCAGATGCTTCATGTCTCACACATGTCCTTGAAGTTCCCAAGTGGGAACTCCAGCTGAAGATCTGGTCCTGTATGTCTGTGCTGACTTGCCACTACTGCACTAATTTGAAATCAAATTGCTGTTGACATTACAGTATTTATCATTTTTAAAGGAAATGCACCAGATCCACAAGTTTAACTCTGATTTGGTCCATAATTCCCACTGGTTGCAGCAGGATTTTGGTACTTCTATGGCTTGGGGTGTTTGACCCATGAAAGTTTCATAGTAGCTACATTCTGCCCTTTGCTAAGAGCTATTGCATTCCTCAAACCCATTTAAACTCCATAGGTCAGACCTGGATTTGACTTCTATGGGACACATATATCTAGTGCCAGCCCTCAGTGTAGGGATAGACCTGTCCTGCATCTGCAGATACAGGAACATTGGTATCTACAGAGATGCTATGCCTGTGGGCACGTTATAAGTGTGTAGCTACTGAATCATCACCCACTTTGCTTAAAAATCCTAGTACATTCATCCTAATCCATTATATTTACCATATGGAAATGCTATAATGGTAAAGGAGTCACAGTGCAAAGCACCTATCCAGGGACCAAAACGTCAGCTGGCCGGTCCATAGGATGAGGAGTGTTTCTCATTTGAAAGCATGAAGTGCATGATAATGTTTCAGTTAGTTTGACTGTTCTGTCTTTCTGGCTGCTTATCTGGATAATTTCAAGGACAGCATCACCATCACTTCACTACAGGCTTTGAACTGGTTAAATTTGCAGGCCTTACCATTCAGCTGAAAGAAGATATCTTGATGTTAAGGGACAACATAGAAAAGAGTAGGAAAACATAAAGGAGGAACAGGCTTACCTGTTTCTTCTTTATAAGTCATCAACAAGGCTAGTGCTGTTGTAGGGTCATTGAAAGGTAAAGGAGAAGTGACCTTATGTTATGGATCAGAACTAGTTATAGATAATAGTTTGGACAGTATATTGAACATAAAGCTCTCTTAGTTAGTATCAGATGGAGAGCAAGGCATGTCTTTTGAAATTCCATACTGAGTTGTGAGAGGCCTGAATCTTTGCCATGTTTGGAAAACAACCAATGCATTTTAAACATTACTTCCATCTGTGGAGCACAAAATAATAATAAATAGTGAACAACCCTCTGAGTCTTGTATTAGTTGGCAAAACTAAGTCATGCTGAATGCAGATGTCTTGGCTTTACCAGCAAGTCCACCTTTTTCTTTTCAAGAGGGAAAATATTAAGCTTTGTGCCCACCCATACTGGACTTTTTTTGGAAGCTGACCAGGTTTAGTGTTCCCCTAAGGAGGAGCAAACCAATGCTGCTTGGAGGTTGTCATCCTATTGATTTCAAGGCATCTGGCAATGTTCTGCTTTGGTAATTCCAAATACTCCAAGGCTAGAGTACTTCAAAGTGCCTCGACCCATTTCTGAGAGAACGCCTTGTTTGTGGGGCAAGTGTAAAAAGAGAAAATAAGGCAAGATGAAGCTTCACATGAATGCTCTGTCAGGTTAATCAGATATTTTTACAAGACACTGCAACAATGAGTAACTAATTGATATTGTGCCAGCCTTCATGACTTAATGATATAATTGCAAGGGAAAGTTGAGAATGCTGTTATTGGCTAGCTCTCTCTTTTTGGCATAAGCTTTTTGACATCTGTAAATGCATATCTGCTTCAGAGGCTGTCGGTTGTGTTTCATATCTGGTTCCAGTCAATTGTATCATCCATTTGTCAATGGCCTAAAGATGTTAACTCCTGCAAGAATTTTTATTCATGGCGTAGCAGTCTGTTCTGTATTCTGCTTTTCTGATGCATTGGAAAGGTGCTGGTGAAAGCAATACTAAACAACAATAAAAGCCCCTTTCTGTGTTTCTTATAAATTAGGAAAGGGATCAACAAGCAGCTGGGCTATTTTTAAAAGTTGCAGGATCTGACTTTTGCAAACTGAATGCATGCATTAAGACACTAAAATAAGTGATTTTGAGAAATGTTCATGTTACCACTGTGAGAATCGTGAGAACTATTGCTACTGAAAGCTACTGAAAAACAGGTCACTTATGTCTGAGACCAGCCAAAGCTCCCACATTTGTGCCTTTTGGCTGCTGTCTTATTGCTACCAAAGCTTTTTCAAAGGTTTTGCATATTGTTTAGTAAAGCTAGAGAGAATAAACCACAACAGATGAAGATACACTTTTAAGCGTGGCTATCTTTACCAGGAAGAAGATGCCAAAGTCCCACAAATTCCAAGAAAAAACAAATGAATTAAAGTTTGAAGTGACTAATGCCAGTGTAAATGTGTCTGGAGGGATGTTTTGGACTGCTCCATCACAAGATCACTTGGAGAAGTAGAGAAATAGAAATTGCATCGGATCCTTTGTGTCTGGAGTTTGGAGTTAGTTTTATAGTCAGCTCTTGTTACAGGAACTGTCCTGATTTGTCTGATGAAAGCTCCATTTAGCCCAGAGGCCAGAAGGGGATCCTTCAGGAAAGAGTATAAGAACAGGGCATGGTTTATACCATTTATTGTCCCATGATTTATCTTTCCAGTTTCATATAGAAACTGGCTACAGAACTCTTGATCCAGAGATGAAATACAGAGTAACAACTACCAAAGAACCTGTCTGCATTGATTTTGAGACTTGTTTAATCAATTTTTTTAGCAAATTTACACCTTTGGCCTGAACAGCATCCTGTGACATTGGCTTCAACAATCTGTATGGAAATGTGTCTTTTATTTGTTTCAAATCTGATGCCTCATAATTTCATCACATCCCTTCTAGTTCTTAGACTATGAGAAACAGTGAGCACTGCTTTCCCATTCCCTTTCTCCATGCCCCTCCTGGTTTTGCAGGCGCTATTTTACTTTCCTATCCATCCTAGTCATTCATTTTCAAAACTGAAAAACTCTAGTATACTACCACCACACATACTTATTCTCTCTCAACATAGAAGAACTATGCAAACACACTTATAAGTATCATTCATTCAAGCATTTTTGACAATGGAAAAAGAAATAATAATCTGTGGAGAGTACGAGGAAGGTATGGACTTGGGAAAATGAGGGAAATATTCCTTACACATGTTCCCATGACAACCTTGCCTGTAGCACTGCTGAGGCCAGTCACTGAGTGTGAAGATGCTGTGTCATTCCAACTGCATTTCACCCTTCTCTTTCATTTTTTCTGCGTTTTTTCTTTCTCTGGTTTCTCTCAGTCCATCCATCCAGGCTCCGAAATCTCAGTGCTCAATTTCAGAATGTCATGGGACCACACTTTCTCAAACCCCTTCTGGCACAGCTGTTACAGTAAAACAAGGGAGATAGAGCAAAGAGCTCATAATGTTTGGAAATTAACACTCACAATTGCACGAAGTTCAATGTCAGTTTGATCATAATTATAATCTGAGCAGAAATCTAAGAGACAAGAGGCAGGAGGTTATTTTCCAGCCAGGCTTTGCCACTTCCTGAGACCTCAGCTAGAGCAAATATGAAGAGAAAATAATACATCAGGTAATTTATTCCATCTCCCTGCCATTTCAAAAATATTCCTTATGGTCTGCCTTAGCATGCTTTGTACAGCAAAGGGAAACACAACTGAATGTACTGACTTTCACACAGTTTTGTGCTGAAGCTGTACAAAGCCTCAGTAAAAAATAACTGCGTTAAGGGCCAGGCACGAGTTGGGCTGTGCACTTTCCATGTGCAAATCCTGCCTGTAGCTCTTAGAAGTAAAACCTACCTGACATTATTAATTAGAATGAACTTGTGTAGCACTATTGTGCAATAAGCATAATACCTACTACCCTGTATCGTGGGATTATTATTTTGTACCTTTTCCTGCTGGAATGCCATGTGTGGTATGACTTCTGTCAGAAAACATGTCTTATTTTTATGTCTACCTTGTCAAAACATTGGAGTAGTACATTAATCACTAAAGGACTGTCAGTACTTTAACTGATCACATTTGTGATGCTCCAAAAGAAAAGAAAATACCCGCAAGCAGATAAAACAAAAACTTAAGGAGAATGAAACATAGGGAAATATAACCATTGGGAGCAGGCAGGTGAGCAGGGCTGTGTTTTGCAGCAGAAATAGCACGGTCAGAAATATTCCTATTGTTTTCTCTTCAGCATCAGTTGACTGCAAAAGAAAGCTGCTGTATAGGTACATACGTTAATTTCTAATTAAGTAGTCAGCTGTGCTCTGAAAATACTGGAAAGCTGCTAACCTTTTATTAGTATTTCTCCTCCTTTTACCAGAACTTTAATTTTTCCAACATGTAAATCAATACCATTTTCTTGAACTCCTGTGAGTTAATGAAGCAGCAGGCTCTCGGTTTTACAGGCAGAGAAAGCGAGATAGGGAGGTTTCACCCAGGGCCACAGGAGTCAGTAGTCGACTCATGTGAATGTGGGATTAAACACTAGTTCACATTTATTCAACATGTTACCTTTCCAGTACGGGAATGTTTGCTTTCAAATGTGAAGTTAGGATGTACTGCTAATAAGTACATATTATTTCTGTGCTCAGGGAGGGTGAAAGCATCCTGCATATGTTCTGTTCACTGCTGGAAATGAACCATGTATGAAGCTTGCAGATGCATGCTGGTGCTTTGCTTGGGTGAATATCACCCACACTGTTCATAAAGTCATCCTGGGAAGGAAGTTTCCCCCACTCAGTGCTATGGAAGCCTGACGTCAGAAATAATAGTGATCCCTTGTGCTTTTTATTAGCTGCAACTTTTAGGCAGCAGGAGTCTAAAATAACACTCTGGAGAACAGCGCTGTGCTGCTAGCCACCTCCTCCCCTTGCCAAGGCCGTGTCAGCACTGCCAGTGCCAGCCCTGTGCTGCTGGGGGTTGTGACTCAGCCACCAAGATGTCCTGCAAGGTAACTCCTTGCCCGCATGGTCAAACACAGCTGAGGGGGAAGGAATCAACTCAGTCATGCCTCAATTGGACAAACACGTTGAGGATAAATGCTCTTGATGAGGCTTTAGTATTCTCATGACATCTTTAATTACCTGAAGAAAAATGAGTTCTTTATTCTGGGGTTTATGTTTTTCCTCTTGCCATTGCACTGTATTCAATATGCCCTGTGCACTAACTTTGAAATCCCAGTATCTCCTGTAATGCTACCACTACAGGTAAGGCAGGCTAGGTACGTGATTTAACGCAAATGATCCTCCTTGCACTAGTCTTCCCTTATATCTTGAAGATCCCAAACAACAGTGGCATCTCAAAGCTTTGGGAGATGCGAAACAGAAGAGGGGCTGAAGTGGCATTTTTGTCCTATTATTGGCCTGTTTATTTCCTCCTCCGGGTGCCAGCTCTGGGACAATAAATGGGACAGGCCCATAAAATGCCAGGCTGGCAAGTTTGTCGACTGCTAAATTGCTTCTTTGTCACTGCACTGATGGGGTTTAATATTTTCATTTGCTAAAAGAGCGAATCGTGTCCTTACTTAGGTACCTGCAAGTAATGCTAGGCTCTTCCTAAAATCAACAGGGAGAGTATTCAGGGGTGCTTCACCTCTCCCTGAGTTAGATGCTGAAGGAAGGTGAGCTGAATTGCTCTGTGGCAATGCCGCTTTCTCTTTCTTTATAGGGGAAGCCTTGTTGACTAGTTCAGACTTGGACATCTGACTTTTTTGTTGTAGCACACAGAAATCGAAGACTCGCATCGAAGAGATGCGGAGCACTGAGAAATCAGATCTTGTGCGTATGCAACCAAGATTTTTACTGCAAAGTAGTTTCACGAGCACAATAGCACCTCTGCAAGTGAAGTTGATGAGATAGCTCAGAAAATAAAGATGCTCACATTTGTCAGTGACTGCAGAATAAATCCCTATTCAAGCAATTACGCACCAGTTTGGTTTCAAAGCGATCTTAGCCCATTAAAGAAAAATGTCTATTTAAAGTACTCTGGCTTTGTATTTAACAGATTGATTATCACCATTGCTGTTTGCCAAGCACACCCACACAAAAGAAATTCACTTTGAAAACTGCAGATTTGTCCGTCAGACCAGAACAGCCTTGGGTATATAATAATAATTTCTTGCTTAATTACGTATTTACTCAGGACATTTAGAGATATTCTGGTCTTCTGAGTGAATGAGAATATTTGAAGAGCGGCAGCTCTCTCTCTCCACCAGCATGGAGGTGTTGAAATGCTGAGGCTGCTGCCATGTCCCAGTGTCCTTTGTCTACCCGGCAGTGGGCACCCTGCAGGAACAGGCAGTGGGTGATCTTGAGACCCCTTGATGAGATAGCAGTGGCACCGGCTTTCTCAGGAGCACCACTGTGACAGCACGAGCTGAAATTCTGCCTGTCACCTCCTTTTTTGTCCTGCCTCTTCATGGTAGGAACCTACCAAGAAAGTTTGTCCTGCCATGCTTAATCAGAGAGCTGAGATTTGGGCACATCAGCGATGGCTGTGGGTGCACATAACTGGAAGGGAGTTTTCTCGGAGAAGCCAGGCGGAGAAGCATACAGGAGAGGTAGGTAAGCCCTGCACTGACAGGACAGACAGGTGCATAATCAGACCTTGCTTGAGACCAAAGTCAAGGTCGCACTGTTCCTCCCAGAGAGGTTTGCCCCTGCATGGCTCATGCGCATAGCTGTGCTTAGAGCTCGGGGCAGGAGGTCCCTCCTGTCCCCTTCTCCTTGTGCACTGACTAAGAGCATCATAGGCCTTTGTGGGGCATTGCAAAGCATTTCATATCCTGAACTCGTGTCACCTCAGCAGTGTTTGTCTTTTGTAGGTTTGTCCTACAATAAGGACTTTTCCCGCCTTGAAAGAACTGTTTTTGCACTGATCTGGGTAGAAACTAATCTGCTGGAAATGTTAACTGGGAACAGTCCTCTTTTGGTTTTCCCCCCCCTGCTCTCCTGTAAGGATGATGGACCGCTAATTTGGAGGCTTCCCTTGGTTTTAGTCCTGCACATGGGACCAGGGCAAAGTAGGAGGTATTTTGTATGTAGGAAGAAAGTAGGAGAATACAGAGAATTAGACCTATTGAGACCCACCATAGCTTTTTTTTTTTTTTGAAAGGAGACCATATAATGCAGTCTTTCAAACTGAGGTTTGTGGTTCATCCATCATGGCAGTGTTGATAAAGATTGGGAGAAAAAATATTCTTTCATAGGATTATTTGGCAGGTCTGCTAACTAATGCAGGAGGAGATAATCCTGATCTCCCATGGAAGGAGAGGATGGAACACCTCTCTTCTGAAGAAAGGTTGAGAGAGTTGGGGTTGTTCTGCCTGAAGAAGAGAAGGCTTCAGGAAGACGTTACTGCAGCCTTTCAATACCTAAAGAGGGCCTGTAAGAAAGGTGGGGACAAACTTTTTAGCAGGGCCTGTAGCGACAGGACAAGGGGTAATGGTTTTAAACTAAAAGACGGCAGATTCAGACTAGATTTAAGGAAGAAATTTTTTAGGATGAGGGTGGTGAAACACTGGAACAGGTTGCCCAGAGAGGTGGTAGAAGCCCCATCCCTGGAAACATTCAAGCTCAGGCTGGATGGGGCTCTGAGCAACCTGATCTGATTGAAGATGTCCCTGCTCACTGCAGGGGGGTTGGACTAGATGACCTGTAAAAGTCCTTTCCAACCCAAACAATTCTATGATTCTATGATAATAAACCCCACTGAGAAACACTTGCTAGAGCTTTCCAGTGTGATCAACAGGCCTACCTTCTTTTTCTTCATTTTATTTCCCATTTCAAAAGAAGTCATCCTTCACTCCTTGGTTTTGTAAACAGGACTTTGCAACCAGAAACCAGAGTTTCTGCCAGAAGAAGATTTCAGAGGTGCAGGGATTCAGCAAGACCCAGGACCTTCTGGGCATCACTGTTTGTCCTTACAAGTGTTGTAAAAAGTGACAAAAAGCCAGTTGGCTGTTGTTACCCTAACACAATGATTGCAACCTTAGAGATGTAATGATAACACCAGAAAATCTTCATAATCAATTTATTTGATAAATCACCCTCAGGACCAGCATTATTTGTATCTACTTCTTAAATACCTCATGCAAAAATTTCCCTTATATTACACAATAGATAATTTATGATGTAATTGGATAAATACCTTGCACTGCTTCAGCTCCAGGCAGTGCACAGTTTGAGTTACCAAATCAATACAAGGCATTCTTGGGACAATTTAAGCATGTCTGTACAAGGAGGTTGAGCCAATTTCACTTGCAGTTTTGCCTAATCTGAGTAAGCAAAATCAGCACAGACTTCACAGGCGTCCAATCCACTCTGTGGGCACAGTTGCTTAAGCTGCATTTTGTAGAGAAGTAGTCTGTCCTGGGGAACAAGCCCATCAGTAGGAAATAGTGTGGAAATCTCAGCTTATTTTGCCTCTGAAGCTAGTTTATCCAGCCCAAAATGATGTGCTTTTACCAGAAATGTTTGTGTACGTTTTTAATTTATTGTTTTATTTTTTTTTACATTTCACATTTATAGTTTAACAGCACCCGTTCGCCCTCCCCAATTGAGTGTTGCCACATGACCCCCTGGAGTAGAAAGGTACTGGAAAAACAAGCAATCCTCAACTAACAGCCCTGTCTCAACTCTTCTCCCTTCCAGATCCTAACCCTTCCTCTTGCTTGCTTTTCACTTGCTAACTTTATTGCGCTAAAAGAAGCCTTTTGTGTTTTTCTCTTGTCAGTAAGACACAATAATGACTTTTTTTCCCCCTCGCTCTTTCATTCTTCACCTTGTATGGGTTTCAGGAGCTTGTGGCGATGAGGCCACCTCCTTATATCACCTCCTTTAAAAGGCCTGAACCAGGACAGACTCAATAGTGTTAGCGATTGCATTTTGTTCTCTTGCAATGTTTTTGCCAAACTGCCCTTTTCTCCATTTTTTCCTAACCGGTAAGAAGCAGTTCAGGCAATGCCAGCACGACAGCGGGTGTTTATTCTGTGGCCATTTGGTGATGCCCCTGTTCCCCTGTTCAGAGAGGAGGAGCTCTGGCAGCCAGGGTCACTTTGCCTGCTTTGTCCAGTGCTTCATTGTCATACAGGGGAGGAACAACAAATGCAGCCTCGGTGTGTGTGTGTGTGTGTCTGTCCGTGTGTCTGGGTGCGTGTGTGCAAGGGGGGTTTTTTTGCATGCATGCATCAAACTTTTTTTTTGGGGGGGGAAGTTACCTAGGAAACAAAGTCTTTTGTGCTTGAAGTTTATACGAGCTATTCACGTCTGCTGGGGATTGGCACAAAAGCTGCAGGCAGAAAGAAGGCTGCGATGTTTGACTGAAACCCTGCGTGGGAAAAGGGGGTTTTCTGCAGGCAGGAGGAGGAGGAGGAAGGGTCTGGGGGTGCTGCAGGAGGTGACACTGACAAGGTAAGTAAGTGCCCTCCAACAGTTTAAATAGCAGCTGCTGAGTTAAGATCTTAAATGCTTTTGGGGCCGGGGCGTAAATGCTGTTTGGCAAGGGTGAGACAGTTAATTCCCCTGGGATTTGTGAGGAGCCTGGGTGGAGGAGTGGCGGAAATACAATGGCAGCCCAGGCGTGATCCTGCGGTGTTCAAGACCCTGCCAAGGAGCCAGAGAGCAATATTTTATCTTCACCGTGTTTGCTACCGAAACTAAAACTGGCAAATGAAGTGTAAACAGCAGGCGTGAGGGGGAAGGCTGGTAGTTAAGCAGCTGGGAATTCAGGACTGAAGAGAAAGCCGACCTGAAAGGGATTACACTTCATTTTTAAAAACCAAAAGGCAGACGGATGTCCTGTTGAAGAGTTGTCACAGCTTATAGAAGAATGTATTAATGGAAAAAGGGAGGGAAATTAGGCAGGAAAAGGTAAGTGTTTCTCCCCTCCATCCTTTCCAAAACAAACAGAAACTTTTTTTTTGCAAACAAAGAGACCCCCAAACCCGAGTTGGTAGCCGCACCAAGCTTAATTTATTTCTCTTTTACTAGATTAAATTATATCGGCTTTGCAAGACAGGGTGTTGTTGGGGGTTTTGTTATTTCTTCCAAAAGAAAAGAAGCCATCTCTGTTTCTTCCATGGAATTTACTTTTCTCTCTGTTTCTTTATCTTCTGTATCTAGTACTTCTTGGAGCATGCTGTAAAAATATGCATGGTTTCTAAATAAACCTTTGATTTTCTTCTGGTGGTGGCTACTCTTCTCTTTGGCCACTGTCCTCCCGCACCGGCACTGCTAACACCTGCCGCTTCCCACCGCGTAGCTGCTGGGTGGCAGTAACTTTGGTCTGCTCATGATCCAAGTTTGTAAAAATGAAATGCAAATGGTTTTTTGAAGTACAGAGGGGTCTTCTTTATAACTTTGGGCCTTCTGATGCTTGTCCTCAAATGAATGGTTATAAGGGGCTTGTCCTCACTAGTAATCAGAGGACTCGTATGTTCAAAAGGTTGCAGATGCAGCGGAGGGCCCACGTGTCTCTAGCGCTGGTGGTAATTGAGGGCACACTTGCAATGGCTACCCGCGAATGCAGGACGTGCCCCTTCCGATGGAGGAGGTGTCCTCTAAATGTCACTGTGAATACGCTGACTCGTTTCCAGTATGTTGAGGTGTTTTTCTCCTATTAGCAGGACGTTATTCTTCCATTGGAGAATAGCTTGTGCTGTGTGACTTAGCCAGAATGGTTCCTCCTTGCATCCCTGTAATTGATTTCTGAATCTGTTTGTCTGCTTTGTTTCAAAATTAGCCTCGTGTGCCTGAGTGGGAGACACTGATTTTGAATGTATTCATTTGCAGTCCCATCCACCAGAGGACGAAGATACAGATGTCATGTTAGGGCAGAGGCCGAAAAATCCAATACATAATATCCCTTCTACACTGGATAAACAAACCAATTGGAGTAAAGCACTACCTCTCCCAACTCCAGAGGAGAAAATGAAACAAGATGCCCAAGTGATTTCTTCTTGCATTATCCCCATCAATGTCACTGGTACAAATCTCTTCTATTTCTTTTTGTATTTATTGCATGGTTCAAGGGAGGTCAAGTACTTACTTTGTTTAATTTATTTGAAGTCACAGGATTGTGCAGTCTGGGGGCAAAGACCCTAGCTTGAGGATTTAGTTTCTAGAAGACAGTGGGCTAAATTCATCCCTCATGCGTGACCACTGGAGTCATTGAAGCCGCATCTAGGATTAATTTGGCCCATATTTTCAGAGTCACGTTATACAGTGTAACATAACACTGGTTCCCTGTATAAACAATGTACTTTTGTTGTGTATATAACCTACAGTCTGTATTTACCAAGACCTCAAATAAGTTTTTGAATGTAGCTGACTGAAATAATGCAGAAAGCCACCGAAATTAATCATATGATTATCATGTGTAGCAGGAGAAGAGAAACTAGAGAATGTAGGCTACTCTTTGCACTGCTTTAAACATGCAAGGCATGACTGTGTAGCATGCAAGCCATCGCTCTGAGATCTCTTTACATGCAGCTATGCTGAAGGTATAGTAATGGCATTTTCTTTTATTTCTATAACATTTGGGAACATTTTACTAGATTTATTTGAATGAGAAATTGTTGATAGAAGCAGCAGGTATATCACTTATTAAATGTGATAGATTACTTATTTCCAGAATTAAAAATCAGGCTGTTTTTCTCTCTTTCTCTTTCTCTCCTTCCAGAGGGCTATGGTAAACATAAAGTTGATCTGAGTTTTCCTCAATAATATTTCGCATCAAGATTTGATTAATGTAAGAGCATAAAGCGGGCCGACTTCCAGTTATAGCCTTGAATATAAACAATCAGGAAAAAAGCAGGGAGCTTTCAGTTAGCCTTCGCTCCCCAGAGAAAAATATTTGTATTTAATTCTATTTTCCCAGTAACTGGGGGGTTGGCAGGGAGGTCATAGCCCCTCACATCCCATTGCTCTTTCCCATCTCTATCAGCGGTGCCCAACCTTCCTGCAAGGCAGGCTGTGGGGTGTGCCATGGTGCTGGGGAGGCCTGTGTGCCCACAGTCCAGCTTCAGCCCCCAACCAAGGGGCTCTGGGCTTTTGGGCTTGCAGCACATCTGTCCCACAGTGTCACGGTGACAAGTCCCCATCTGATCCACCGTCAGCTGCGTGAATCCTGCTGGTGACGGCAACACAGTCCTGGTTCCCCTCTGCCCCAGCAGCGGAGGTGACACTGCACAGTGCCACCAGCTCTGCACACCTGGGGAGGTGGCAGCCAGGAGCGGGTGTCCCCACCACCAGGATGGTGCTTCTGGCCAGCTGGGGCCCTGTGGAGGGAAAGCGACCAGCGGAGCTGCCTGCATGGACCCTGCCAGGCAGGAGGCTAGGAGCCAGCTGGTCAAGGTCGCAGGTTGGGCACTGCCGATAGAAATCCCCACAGAAGGTCATAGATAGTGTGGCACAATTCCATGAGGTAAAGCTGGTGTTAAAATGATGCTCTTTCTAGATTCAGTGTAGGATTCTAACTGTTGCAGGCCTTCTAAAATGGCTGATACCCCCTAATGCAGTTCAGAGGAGAGTTAGGTCTGGGACCAATGTTAACTTTTCCAGTAATAGCCATTTTTGCCTAGACTCCACCTGCCATACATTGGAACCAAATTTCCACTGATCAGTTTTACAGATCAAGAATGGTATGTAATCTTCTGGATGTTTATGTGTATCATTCTCATTAGCACTAATGGGAATAATTTGTATGCGTCACGGGGAGGATATACCCTCTTCCACTTTCCTCTCGGAGATGACCCCCGTGCATCTGGCGCACAGAGCATGTTCGGCTAACTCACAGTTGCTGGAAAACCAGCAATGACGCTGATTGATTTTTTGTTTCAAAGAGTTTGCTTTCAGTTCTCTGTTTTTGTTTTTTAAGCTTCTCCCAACCCTGAGAAATGTTCACTTTTTTTGAAAATGACTGTTGTTGGAGTTTACAGCACTTTCGTTCCATATTAAAGAAAGTTCTTCCTCTGCTTATTCCAGGGGCATTGGTGGTTACAGGACATCTGTCTGAAGCCTCTATTTCACTCTAGTAGATTTCAAGAAGAACTTTTACAAGAAAGTTACTTTTTAATGTTTTACATTGTTATGTAGTGTAATATGTACGTGTATGTCTGTGTATAATTATGTTTTCTATAATTATACGCTATTAAAATAGAGCTTCTTATCAGGATTTTTTTTTTGTTTGTTTTCCTTTTGTTTGGTTTAGTTTGTTTGTTTTTCTTAAGATTACAAACCACTGTACCAGCGATCCTTATGTTAGTGTTTTTATGGACCTGGCACATTTTTTCCGACCTGTCCCATGTCAACTTTAGAGAGCATGGGTGTACCCTTCTGCGAAAAGCCAGCACAGATGGGCACTGGTCTTCTGGTTGGCCTTCTTTTAATTTTATTTTGACAATACAGTGTAAAAAACAAAGTGAAAGACACTTCCCTGTGCTAATGCCATAGAAACATAAAGAAAATGAGGAATTCCTGCCTGTTCTGTGTGACCATGGTCATAAATAAGTGTGCCCATGGACTTGGTCTCCCAAATCCAAACTGAAGATCTTGATTGACTGTGTGACCCAATTCCCAGAGTGGACTCCCACACATCCCACCATGTGCTGAGCACTTGGGAAAATCAGGCTGTTTACTGATGCACGCAAATAAATAGCAGCTGCCCATTTATGTCACCCTTGGCCATGTGTGATCATCACGAAGAATGCTCTCTGAACTTGAATGGGGACTCGGCCCCATTTTAGCTGTCTCCTTCCTTGTTGAAATGTTAGCCCCCTTGGTATATTGGTCTCGTAAGAAGCACTTAACTACTGCAATATGGTGTTATAATCTTAAATTGTTTTCTTACGCTTAGCTGCTTAAAATAAGTCAGGCTATAGCTGAATGGATTACTCTTTGCAGACAAGTTACTGTCATTGTCCCTATGACAGATGGATAAATAGCTATAAGAAATGCCCTGTTACAAGAGCTTTCAACTCTATTTTCCTTCCTGATTTTTTTCTTTTCTTTCCTTCTTTTTTTTTTTTTTTTTTTTACTCCTTCTGTTATGTTTGGCAGACCAGGCTGCAGAGGGGGAGCTGGAATTAGATGTAAAACTGTGATATACTGTGATATAATTTACATAAGAGCTACATAAGGGCTCCCTTATGTTTATTCACAGGCTTAACCCAAGCTCACATACCTCCACTGTGTTCCAGCCATGAAAATTTGTTTACTATTTCTAAAGGCTAATGAGACCTATTTATGGGTTGCAGGAGTTGGTTTTGACAGAGAGGCTAGTATACGCTGCTCTCTTGTTCATTCACAATCTGTACTACAGCGGAGACGAAAGTTGAGGAGGAGGAAAACCATCTCTGGCATCCCCAGAAGAGTGCAACAAGAAATAGGTGTAGTATAAATACAAATCTTCCGTAGATAGCTTTCTAACCAACTTAAATTGCAGGGATATGAGCTGGTAGCCAGCCTTCCAAAGAAATAAAAACCTCGAAAGTGTAAATGCTTGTGGAATTTGGGAATGATGTGGTTTGTTGTTTTTTTTTTTATTTATTTAATACAGTAAGCAAAGCTATATTACTCCATATGGCCTTGATGGACCAGGGGCCTTACCGAGTAATATAGATGTACGTGTTCAGCTCTTATCGTGTAAATGTTAATCAGTTCTTTTTTTTTTTTTTTCATTTTATTTCTGTTATGAACCCATAGTTACGTGCATAAAAAGTAACTAGATTAAGTGAAAGTTTTTTCTTGCGTGAGGGGAGCTTAGGGTAAAGAACTGACAGATGTTGCTGAGCAAAGTGATGATGAGCTGTCACAGCAGCCGGATAACTCACTCAGATGAGCAGCTGCATATCCGCCTTAGAGTCAGCTGCTGGTACCCTAAGGGAAACTTTGCTAAACGTTCCTTTGTTTATCATGCTCATCCTTGATTCCTTCCTTTCATTCTTTATTACCAAGGATATTTGCCCAAAATGGAGTGGCTTACCTCACTTTTTGTCCCAGGTATATTAGGAGCCGCTCTGTTGAGGGCAAATCCAGTGTAAAACTAGTATTAACCCAAAACAAAACTAACAGGATCATTATTTCTTAATGTTCATCCACACCTGAATATGGCTCTGGTATCTCAGTCTGTTGCCACGAAACTTGATGGGAAGCAGAAGGAATGTGTTTATCATGGGGAATAAGCAACCAGAGAACCTATGAAAGAAAGATCCTGTTGCCTTGCAAATATTCTTGGTAGTAAAGAAGCAGATAATGGAAATTCTGAACAGACAGGTAGTCAAAATATAATTCTTTTTAGAAGCTCATGGAGTGTTTTGTCCAGCAGCCACTCCTGAAAACTGCTTTAACTAGTTGAAATAGAGTGACAAAACCTGAAAACTTAATATTTATCTTAATATTTACCACAGCAAGATCAGCTCCATGTGAGATCACATTGCAGAAATAGGAGAACTGAGATCACATTGCAGGACTAGGAGAATTTCCCCACCTCACCGGGATGAGGTCTGTCTTATATACTCTTTATAGCAAAGTTAAATTTAGTCCAATGCTCAGCAAGATTAAGAAAGAAAGGATACAGCAGATAGTGCTTCTTGTGTTGCTCCGCGGGTCGTCTCGCGCCAGGAAACGTGGAGCTGTCACCCACTCACCCAGCTTTTCCCTGTGCCCTAGATTCAGACGAGTCGCCGGTGGCAAGAGAGCGCAATGTGATTGTGCATGCAAACCCGGACTTCTCCGGCTCCGGCAGCAGGAGGTCGGGGACCCGGGACTCCGAGTGCCAGACGGAAGAAATCCTGATAGCCGCCCCCTCCCGGCGGCGGATCCGCGCCCAGAGAGGGCAGAGC
>NW_010313313.1:55385-71146 GCF_000700745.2 Antrostomus carolinensis
CTCCCTTCCCCCAGCCGCATCCGCTCGCGCAGCCTGCCTCGCGAGGGTGCCCGGGCCAGCGAGGGCCATCAGGATGCCACCACCAAGAGCGCAGGGTACGAAGCGGAGCACTTCCAGGAGAGGATCCCCAAAAAGGGGAAGGAGATCTTGAGCAAGCAGGGTTCACAAGAGCACCAGCCTATCGGTTTAACTTGTCCTCAGCACCTGCACAGCCCTGAACACAGCATCAGCGAGAGGGGGAGGTCACGTCTGTCAAGGATGGCTGATTCGGGCAGCTGCGAGATTTCATCCAACTCAGACACCTTCGGGAGCCCCATTCACTCTATCTCCACAGCAGGAGTCCTGCTCAGCAGCCACATGGACCAGAAAGATGACCACCAGTCCTCCAGTGGCAACTGGAGCGGGAGTAGCTCCACGTGTCCCTCCCAGACATCCGAAACCATTCCTCCTGCTGCCTCTCCTCCGCTGACAGGCTCTTCGCATTGTGATTCGGAGCTGTCGCTCAACACCGCTCCCAACGCCAACGAGGACTCTAGCGTCTTCATCACGGAGCAGTTTGGTGACCACATGGACAAAGTCAGGGGCCACAGGTCAAGCTCCTTCACCTCCACCGTGGCGGATTTACTGGACGACCCTAACAACAGCAACACAAGCGATAGTGAGTGGAACTACCTGCACCATCGCCACGATGCCTCCTGTCGCCAGGACTTCAGCCCCGAGCGCCCGAAGGCAGACAGCCTGGGATGTCCCAGCTTCACCAGCATGGCCACCTATGACAGCTTCCTCGAAAAGACCCCCTCTGACAAGGCAGACACTAGCTCACACTTTTCTGTGGATACCGAAGGCTACTATACCTCCATGCACTTTGACTGCGGTCTTAAGGGTAATAAAAGTTATATTTGCAACTATGCAGCCGTGGGCTCCGAGAGCGGCCAGACCGGGAGCGTGACCTCCAGCCTGGCTGACTGCACCTGGCAGGAGTGCGTGAGCCACAGGAGGCAGGGACGGCAGAGTATCTCGCTGAAGAAACCAAAGGCAAAGCCAGCCCCACCAAAACGCAGCTCATCTTTGAGGAAATCAGAGGCCAGCACCGACCTTCCCGACAAGAAAGAACCAAAGATCGGTGGTGGGCAGCATGTCTCTCACACTGCCAGGGAGATGAAGCTGCCCCTTGAGTTCTCAAACACACCTTCCCGAGTGGAAGGCCCAAACCTGCAAGCCAAGCAGGAGCTCCCCTGGGTGAACCAGGGCGATGCCGGGTTAAAGGACACTCCGTTCGACACTGCCGATATCCCCTCCTTTAAAGACGAAGGTGCTGAACAACCTCACTATGCAGACCTCTGGCTTCTGAATGACTTGAAATCTAGCGACCCTTACAGGTCCTTGTCCAATTCGAGCACCGCTACGGGTACGACGGTCATAGAGTGCATCAAGTCACCAGAGAGCTCTGAATCCCAGACGTCCCAGTCCGGGTCACGAGCCACCACCCCATCCCTCCCCTCCGTGGATAATGAGTTTAAGCTGGCCTCCCCCGAGAAGTTGGCAGGGTTAGCCTCGCCCTCCAGTGGGTACTCCAGCCAGTCGGAGACGCCCACCTCTTCTTTTCCGACTGCTTTCTTTTCAGGACCCCTGTCACCAGGGGGGAGCAAGAGGAAGCCAAAAGTACCAGAGAGGAAGTCATCGCTGCAGCAGCCGCTCTCGAAAGACAGCACTGCCTTGGTGAGCAAAGACCTCGAACTTCCAATTATACCTCCTACTCACCTCGACCTAAGTGCTCTTCACAATGTCTTGAGCAAGCCCTTCGCTCACAGGCACCAGCTGCATGCCTTCAGCCACAGCAAGCAGAGCACTGTCGGGGAAGCCCTGAATCCCAGCCCTCCCTCCGCCCTTGCCATCACGCCTTCCGTTCTCAAGTCTGTTCACCTCCGGGCAGTCAACAAGCCTGAAGGAGGGAAACAGAAAGGCAGCACCCCAGACCTGCTCTGCATACAGGAGACTGCCTTGATGGCGACTGACGCTTCTCCGGGCAAAATGAGGCCGCTTTTAGCCAAGAAACCAGTATCACGCCAGTACTCCACGGAGGAGACCGTAATGTCATACGTTGACACTTCCCCAGCAGAAAGGGGCCCTGGAAAGCTGCCTTTAGAGAAAAGCGCCTCTTTCAGCGGGCAGAACAGCTCTGAGCGAGAAGCTGTAACTTCAGCAAGCATGGGTCTGGTTGAAATCAGACCTGGGAAGGACCAAACACACCTGGCTGCTGAGCACTTGCCAGAATGTGCTCTCAATCAGACGTGTGCCATCTCCACCAACGGGTTTCAGAAGGGCTCGGCTGTACTCACAGGTGATGACGAAGCAAAGCAATCCAGCCAGGGAACAGAAACAGAGCACGACCTTCAGCAAGTGCAGGCTCAGCGAGAGCTCTCTGCAGGCAGCGAGGGGAGGCTGGAAGCTGGGTCTGCAGGTGAAAGCCCAGGTCAGGCTGAGGGAGCGGCCATCGGCAATCAGCTTCAGCACCAACCCGATGTAAGCCACCATGTGCCTGGGAGTATTGGCTATGAAGCAGAGATGGCAGCAGTGAATTCACTGGGTGAAGCAAGCTGCAAGCAGGAAAATGATATCACATCAGGTATCCCAACCAAAAGTGCCTCTGAGGATGGCAGGGCAGATGAGATGGCGGGTGGTGTGGACGAGCCTTCGCTGAAAGGTCAGTTGTGAACTCCTTCTGTGTTATACCCTGTCATGAGGTTTTGGATGTGACTGTTGGGGGAGTCAAAACGCAGGCGGGAGGTGCAAAGCGGCGTGCCTCTGTAGGTTTCAGTACAGAGGCCCCCAGTCTGTTAGCTGGCCAGCCAGCTTAGGGATATTTTATGCTTTTTCAGTGTATTCAGAGTGTATTTCTCTGACATCTGTTTCCTCCCTTGTGCTGCATTTCAGCTGAAAAGAGAAAAGGGAGGAGTGCTAACCCTGGGTAGAGAGGAGCTTTGTTATCACAGCAGTACAGTAAATGGGAGATCCTGGTTTCAGGCCCTAGCACTGCCCCTGTATGGGCTCCAACACGCAGTGTACATGATGTTTCGATTAGAGGATAAAGTCTGTATGGTGGTATCGGCCGCTCGGTTGTGAACTGAGCTGGTGCCTCGCATTGGCGGTGCTGCTGCCAAGTGCTGTGGGATCTGACTTATGGCATGGCCTCTCTCCTTGTTTAAGAGTCTTCTCCAAGCGACGAGTCCATTGTGTCTCCACTGAGTGAGGAGCTGCAGGCTGACGCTGAGGATGTCTTTGTGTCTCCAAACAAACCCCGCACTACCGAGGATCTGTTTGCAGTCATTCACAGGTGACCTAGTCTTGCGGCAACGGGGAATGGTAACATGCAGCCCTGCCCACCAGTGATAGCTGCAGGATGGTTATTTGATGGTTAAGTCTTGTCCTGAAACTACCTTCTTTAGTTTATTGAGTTTAGTTTTGTAAAAGGCAGCTTTTAAAAGGTGTTTTATTATGGTCTGGTGTCCACTCTGAGCATCTTCATGGCATGTGTAGGATGTTTTACAGATAACAACATCAGGCCATTCTCTCTAACATACATACATGTCTCCAAAGAAAACTACCCACAGTCGTTCCCATCTCTGCCCACCAGCTCTGGTCTGGTGAGTGAGAATAATGAGAAGGCATCTCTTCAATTTTAGAGTAATTTGTATTCAGCTGAATTTTCATAGGATCATAGAATCGTTTGGTTGGAAAAGACCTTTGAGATCATTGAGTCCAATCGTACCTGTCCAATACTAAACCATATCTCTGAGCACCTCATCCACCTGTCTTTTAAATACCTCCAGGGATGGTGACTCAACCACTTCCCTAGGTAGCCCATTCCAGTGCCTGATAACCCTTTCAGTGAAGAAACTTTTTCCTGATGCAATCACAATTGAAATTATAGATTTCTGATATTGAATAGGTTATGCTGAGTATTATTATTACCTGAGACTCTGTATGCACTGTCGTCTTTATAAATAGCTGGTTGTGTATACATTGTTTTGGAAGAGCTGGATGAGGTTGAGGGGGACTCTCTGTGTGCCTCATAAATTGCACAAGAGCTATTATGGCTTAATGTGCCTTCAGTGACTGTTAGTCCCTGATATTTGACAGAGGGATTACCAGAACTCTAGGTAATATGAAAGCACGGTCAATCTGTGAAACTCCAGACCAGCGTTAAGTGCTATTCTACAAAGAGAACGTATGAAGGAGTGTTCCTTTGTGTTTTTACAGATCAAAAAGGAAAGTTCTTGGGAGGAAAGATTCTGGAGACCTTTCTGTACGAAACAGATTGAGAGCTTTGTCTGGGACTAGCAGCCAGCCCCCCGCCAGCAGCACGCTGCCCACCAGCAACATGCCACCAGCCGGCAGTGTGGGCACTCCCATAAGCAGTCAGAGGTCCCCCGGGCTCATATATACGGGAATGCAAAAAAGTCCAACACATCCAATGAGGAGTTTAAACTACTGCTCCTTAAAAAGGGCAGCCGATCTGATTCCAGCTACCGGATGTCTGCCACGGAAATTCTGAAAAGTCCTATTTTGCCCAAGTCTCTTGGAGAGCTGACAGCAGATGCCCCTCAAAGCCTAGAGGAGTCTCCCCCTGCGGTGAGCCCCGATGCATTGTCCCCACTCTCCCCCTGCTCCCCCAGGGTCAACGCGGAAGGATTTTCCTCCAAGAGCTTTCCCATGTCGGCATCTTCAAGAGTGGGGCGCTCCCGGGCCCCCCCAGCAGCCAGCAGCAGTCGGTACAGCGTGCGCTGCAGGCTGTACAACACACCGATGCAGGCCATCTCCGAAGGAGAGACGGAGAACTCCGACGGCAGCCCTCACGACGATCGGTCTTCTCAGAGCTCAACGTAGGCTCTGCAGGCACCAGGGCCAGGCTGCCGACACCACTCGGGCACTGTGAGGATGTGAATATAAGAGGCCAATGCTGTAGCAGTTGAGAAAAAAAAAGAAAAAAAGAAAAAAAAGAAAAAAATTGCAGGGCAATATCGATGCTTAAATGTGTTTGTGTTTGTATGACGCTTCGGAAACAGAGAACTACAGCTGTAGCTATTTATTACATTACGTTTTCTAAAGTAGGAAGATGCGCAATGTCTGCTCTGTTTTCTTTCAGCTTCATTTGGTTTGTCCCACTCTCATTTCCGTTGTCACTGTAGATTTCAAGGCTATACACTTTCCATAGAGTTAAAAGTGACTTTTGGGTTTGTTTTTTTTTTTCCAGAAGCTGCCCATCTAGAAACAAATCCCTCACTGTAGTGCTTCCCTAGGGACAAAAAAAAAACAAAAGAAAAAGAAAAAGAAAATGCTCTTGAGGATTGGTATTTTTCTACACTAAAATGAGCTGAAACAAAATTTAGAAGAAATTAACAAAACATGTAAATACCATATTTTTGATAAAAATGTGTAAATAGAATTATCAAAAAAGCGGACATGTGGCAAACAATTTACTGCATAACAACTTTGTTTATAGAAGACAAAAGAAGTCAAATGTAATAACTGTATTCTGTGAATACCATTTTCATATCAAACGTAAAAAATTCACATGGTCACCGATAACTGCTTTCAGTGCGACAAGCCTGAAGGACGACATTGAGCAGTGGAAAGGAGGAATTCTCCGCCTTAGCTAAGGAAATGGAAAGGCCGACTGCGATGGGATTGAAGTAACCATTTGTCTTTCTAAGGCAGCTCCGAAGAAGCTCACTGGAAGGCGCAGCTGGGAGGGTTACCGTGAGGATCGGTGGGGAAGGCGAGCGTGCTTCTGACAGAACAAAGTCGTGTCTGATGCAAAGCCGCAAAGGGTCCCATCCTACAACCTCCCCTAGCCCTTTATTCTAGCAGGGATCGCTTCAGAGAGGAGAGATGCGAGAAGAAACAGTACTTAACTTTCATATTCCCATTAGGCTATTGGGATACATAACATGGTCATAACCTGGTACCTATAATCTTTAAACACGGTTAGTTTCTGGTTCGTAAAGGAAACAAATAAATTATAAGCATGCAAGAAGTGCTTTTGATTTATCAGCAAGTATCCGCAATGAGTTTTCAGTGAAGCTTTCTCTTTGTGCTGATGAGATTCATGCTACCTAAATATTTACAAAAAATGACACTGTGAAAATGTAGCTGGGAGATAGGTATGTGTATGCATTATTTATACTCATTGCTGAGCTGGGAAGGGGAAAGCTCTGGTTCATTATGCCAGCCACGTACAGTTGGGATCTTGTCTGGGTTTACCAGAAATGCAGAACAGGGTGGGGGACTGGGGTGGGGTGGGAAAGGAGATAAATCGAAGCAGCTGCTTTGATACAAATGAAGGCAGGGAAATAAAAGCTGAATTACTTGAAGTTACTTGAAGTTTCTCATCTTAAAACTACAAGAACGTGTACTTTTAAAACTTAACCCACGAGTCGCTTTATGCTTTTAATTTTTAAACAGAACAAAACCAACAGGCCTGAGATTCTCCTTTGGGCCACCACAGTTTCCATCGGTGCAGCCCCATCTGTGCTGCTCGGAGAAGAAGGCCCTCTTTGTCCAAAATTGATGCAGTTGGTGTTGGTTGCTGTAGGATATGGTTTGGAGTAGAGGAAAGATTAGTGCAGAGAAAATAGTGCGAGGAGGAATGTGGTGTGCAGTAGGACAAGTCGAGTAGGATGTCAGAAAGAGCGTACTTTGGTACTAAAGAAATCAACTAAAAGCTGGCTTTAAGCATAAGTAAAGGATAGGGAAGTGGCATGTGTGAAATGGGTTTTTACTAGTTTGGTTTTTTTTTCTTTTATTCATGTAATGCATAAAGTTGAGTTTTTAAAAGCAGGTAGAGCATGTTTTAAAGAGGAAGGTTCTACCTGAAGCTGATTTTAAAGAGTCTGAGTAAGTCAGAATGGTTTAACAAATCCTAAATGTTATCCCCCATAAGATTCATGTCTGATTTTGTCTAGTGCTTACTACAAGAAATAGATTATTCAGGGTTTCCTACCGTCCTCCTGTGTAGCCTGGTTGCGTTCGGTGTGTGAGGTAGAGTGGCTGTGCATGTGGTACGTGTGTCGGGAAGAGGGGAGGTCCCTCAGCCGAAGGGCTGCCAGTTCGGGAAGTCTGAATAACCTAAAGGTCTAAATAGTTTTCAAAAAGGCGATGGGAGCGAGGTTTTGGAAACAAAAGGCTAATCACATTAGCAGCTTGGTTAAGAAAATAAGTCTGAACACATGTGAAGTGAATGAATGAGAATGTTTTAAGAGGAAATGTTTAGTGTATAACAAACCACTTTCTGGAGAAGAAGAGTAAAGGAAGTTTAGATACTGGGCAGAAAATCCTTAGTTTGTCATCTTCAGCCATTTTCTTTAAAAGTTTTACCAGGAGCACTTTTACAACATGTTTAATAGTCCCGAGTCAAACAGTCAGTCAAAACTGTAAAGAGAATACAGCTAAATTGACTTTGACAACACCACTTTTTATTACCAATCAATAATTTCATAGAGATCATAAATAAATATTTATGGACTAAAAAAAATATTTTGACTGGAACAGTGAGGCAGTACTCCAGGTACAAAATGGCCACAGAACAATCCCATTAAAAGATAGTCTTACTTCTTTTGTTTAGTTTCCTAGTTTGTATTTAGCAGATTGAAACCCAAATAAAAAGAGATTTTAAATCCACTCTGAATTAAAAGAGTTTGTAACGAACGTGGGAGTCAGAGGGAAATGAATGGCAGAGAGCCCTGCGGTGCTGCAGGCTTGCTGTTGAGGCACCAGAGGACACGCTGTAGAGGGAGGGGAACAACACTCACCTCTTGAGACAGGGTACAGTACATGCATCAGGTAACTGCTGATCCGTCATTTCAACCCACTGTTCTGTTGTTTGCACTGATGTTAGGGAAATTATACAGCTGTGCATTATGAAAAATAACATTTTCCCCTTTTATTTCCTTTTTTTTTTTCCTTTTTTTGGGTTTTTTTTTTCTGTTGTGGCAGCATAGAGGACATGGAATAGTTGTAGCAAATAAAGCATATGTTTGCTTTTGCCAAAGGTCAGTGATTGAGTGCATTTGCTGCAATGGTGGCAGATAGAGAAATACTGTAGGTTATGACTTAAAGAATTAAAAAAAAAAAATTAAGAAGGTTACAGTGTAACTATTTTGGTACTAGCACCAGTTCATGCTGGCAGAAAAGACAATGGTTTATGGACTTGCATCCATTTTGTATTTTTGTAATATTTGTAAATACGAACTTTTTAAATTGTTGCAAAGATGGTTTCTTTTGTAAAATGTTTTCAAAGTTTACATTAAATCCAAGCCTTTGTATATTTTAGAGCTGTGCAACACTTTAAGTCTTGTATTTATTTTTAGTAAAAACGGTGACAGTTTCATTGTGAACCCCTCTCAAAAAAATGTGTCAGAAAAGTTTGATTACCTAGAAAGTGTGTATAGAAACTGCAAATAAACGTGACTGCAATTAAATCACACATTCTCTTTACTTTCTTGTCATGAAATGTGAAATCCAATCTACAAGTATGCTATTTCCAAAGGTAAGTCCCAATGCATTACACATTTCAAACCATTTAATCGTGTTTTGTCTTCAACTTCATTTTTTTCATAAACTAAGTAAGGGGAAATCTGTATCCAAGCTGTCATTGACTTTAAGTGGAATTTTCCCCATAAGTATGATTTTGCCAGAGTATAAAGACATGTAAGAAAAAGGTGAGAGAAAGGAAGCTGGCATGAATAATAGTGGGAAGACTGCTACTTTATCTTCAGCTGGAAAACAAAACAAATCACAACACTCCAGACCCAAGGCATAGAGAATCCAGTGACTGAACCTTATCAGATAAAGCAGGTCATGGGCAAAAGGCAGGCCATAAATTGTGAACACAAACTTAGAAGTGCAAACACTACTTTATTTTAAAACATATCAGGAGGGTGAGAACTCAGGACATGGAAGCTAAGTGGTTTAAATGATAGCCCCTTGTCATGGCTGAGCCCCAGCCAGCAACTGAGCACCACCCAGCCGTTCGCTCACTCGCCCCGGTGGGATGGGGGAGAGAATCAGAAGAGTAAAAGTGAGGAAATTCATGGGTTGAGATAAAGACGGTTTAACACGTAAAGCAAAGGCCGCACACAAGCAAAGCAAAACAAGAAATTCATTCATCCATCACTTTCCATTGGCGGGCAGATGTTCAGCCATCTCCAGGAAGGCAGGGCTCCATCATGCGTATAACAGTTACTTGGGAAGACAAACACCATCATTCTGATCGTCCTCCCCTTCCTTCTTCTTCCTCCAGTGTTATATGCTGAGTATGACATCATATGGCACGGGATATCCCTTTGGTCAGTTGGGGCCAGCTGTCCCAGCTGTGTCCCCCTCCCAACATCTTGTGCACCCCCAGCCTCCTCACTGGTGGGGTGGGGTGAAGAGCAGAAAAGGCCTTGACGCTGTGTCAGCACTGCTCAGCAATAATGAAACCACCTCTGCATCATCAACGCTGTTTTCAGCACAAATCCAAAAGAAAGTGAGTGGAATAAATCAGCTGTGGGGAATGCTGCCGGGCTATCCACAAACATGCGCTGCAAAGATAGGAGGATTGCCCCAATGGGTGTGGTCCTAGAGTAGTCTGGAAGTGGGAATCAGTTTGCGTAACATTTGTTTTAACCGGATGGTCAAGCAGTTAATGATTATGTAGATGATCTCCTGTTGGACTGTGTGCCTTTCTCAATCCAGAAATACAGATAAGCAAGCTCTGTGGGAAGAGCTTATCCCATCGAGGCAAGCACAAGCTGGTTTTCATCTGCCTGCTGTATGCCTCTGTGTTTTTTTCATGCTCAGTGGAAGAGAAGATGAAACAGACTACATAAAATATACCCATTGATTTTTTACGTATACAAAGTGACTATTTACATTGTAACTATTTACAGTGCATGTGAAGACAGTGACTTTTGTAAGTCTGGAAAAATCCAGGCTTCAGTGTTTGCTTTTGGATATGTGTACCTGGCTTACCACCATCAGGCCCAGAGAGAATATAAACTAGATACTCTAAGTAGTATCACTGTGTACACAAGCTCTTCTCAGGTTGTACTATCCTGCTTCTCAGCAGAGCATCCCACTATATATAAGGAATGTATATAATCATGCATGGGAAGAGTTATGGGGTTGGGGGGGGGATGTTTGGAGGCTAATAAAGCACGAGGGTGTTAAAACTTAGATGCCACATTGAAAATTTTGGTACCTTCTTCCCAGAGTGGAGTTAAACCCCTACCCAACAAATCTCCTTACGCACTCTTCCTATACACTATTCCTATATTTTTTGTTCCAAGGGACTAGGAACTCAGGCCACACACACAAGCCGGTCGGGTCCTCCTCGAGCCAGCAAGCAGGTGGCTTGTCTTAATCTGTGTGTCCTGCAGGAGCTTTTATTGGAAATAGCGCAGCACTGATCCACAACAGAAACCCCGTTTCAGAGCGGGGACGAGCGCAGTCGTTCACTGCAAGTCCTGAGCGCTAGTGGCTGCACTGCCGGTCGCGTCCGTCTGCCTACTCTGTGTAACACAGGTACGGTCTGGAAAGTGGGGGATCCTCCCCAGCGTAGGGTCTGATCTCCAGACTGCAGCCACCCCTCCTCTCCTGGCACCACCTCCGGGGAGGGCAGCACCTGGGCTGAGCCCCCACGCTCCCCTCGGGTTGCAAGCCGTCGGGCTCTGCCAGCACAGGGCAGCAACAGGCAGGGCTGATGATGTAATACCTCCATTTTCAGTTTGGGCTGTGCCTTCCCAGCGAGGGGCACTCCCGTCACCACACCTGCAAGAGGAGGCGTTTGGAAGAGCCTGTTGTGCAGAGGCAGGGTGACCCCTCAGGCCCCGGGAGTCCCAGGTATGCACAGTGCACAGGGGAATTCAGGAACTTAGCGGCAAGGGTGGGGACGCCTGAGGTGACAGCACTTCCAGGACTGGGCAGCTCCCGGGAAAGAGAAGGAAAGGTGTTTTGGCACCTTGGTTTGGATGCGGGCACTCACCAGGCCCTGGGGCGAGCGTCTTTCCTGGGAAGAGGGCAGCTGAGTTCTGGCTTCCATCCTAGTGCTGATTTCTACCCATGCTTCTGTGGGCAGTTACTTGACAGACTTTTTCCATAGACCTATTTTTGGTTGCTTTAATTATATTTCCCTCCTTTAATTCTCTACTTGGTGAGAGAAGCATGTATTAACTGTTCTGATAGTTTCTTGGAATTACAGTCAGGCTGACAGGTTTTTAATTACCCAGCTTGTCCTATTTGTATTTTTACTACTGGCACATTAGCATTCTCCTGAAACTTTTCTCGTGCCCAACATCATTGCTCATAAGAATCCTTCAAGGGGTTCTCCTAACTTCTTGAATGCAAGTTACCCAGCTCTGCAGACTGAAGATGTCTGTCTTTAATTACTTCAGTATGAATGGAAGAAGTTTCACATCATCTCTACTCCCCAAAAACTGCGGACATGTATTCTTAAGGAATCCATATCCTCCAACATAGGCTCAAGGTCAGGCCAACAGAAGAGGTGAGCAGCTAAATAGTCTTTCCCACTAGATTCACTTGCATTGCCACTTAAACTTCCCCAGAGTTGGAAAATCAGAAAACCACTCTGAATGTTAAGAGAAATGTATCCTATAACAGATGTTGGCTTTCTCAGTGAAGTTTACTCTTCTCTCAGAAGATAAATTACAAAGCTGTGCAAAACAGCAATGGCAGTGACAGTGTCATGGACAGGCGTGGTAGCTTTCATGCACTTTCACTCTAAATAGGGAGCTGACAATTTTTTATTTATTTTTTTAACAGAACATTATCAAGTTCTGGCACGAATACTTACTAATGGCGTTTCACAAAAAGGCTGCAAACCATAAGCTATTCCTGTGAAGAAACAACTGCCCCTACATCTCCCGCTTTAGTTCACTAGCATCTTCAGCTGGGGTGAGAGGAGAGGCAGGAACTGCTCCCTCAGTCCCAAAAGAGGAATAACAAAGGCCAAGGAAATGCCATTTCCTCATAAATTTGTAGGCTAATTCAGACTGTTCATCCATATTACAGCAACATTCTCCATACCTAGCGGTGAGGTACAAACGAGGCAGAAAAACAAGCCTTTTTGCTAGTGGCTGCTTTCTTTTTGTATCACTCAAAAACCATGCAGCTACAATAAGCAATTATCCAATGACTTTCCTGTGGAAATTCGCACTATGCTTTTCACTGAGACTGAGAAAATTAACTAACATGACTGAACCTGTGGCTTGGCCAGTCTGTTAACAAGTCACACTGAATCTAGGTCGAGTGGCTCAGTTCTGTTACACACCTCCAAACCTGAAAAAATAAATCATCAGATCAAAACATTTTTATGAGTAAAGGACATTCAAAATCTGTAGGAACATGATACTCAGTTCCTAAGTGGTAAATTTATTTATATATTTAACAGGCTGGCACAGGACTATTATATTAGTAGTAGTATTTAGTGTTCACCCTTTAATGTTCTCCTCAGTATTAATTAAAATCTTACTCAGCAGCAGCAAGACCTCTCTTACATAGTTTCTTCATTATGGGTAATGACAACAAATGGCTTTATGACCATTTAAGAATGGTAGAGCCTCAAAAACAAATCCTCTAGATTGAGCTTCACACTTTCACTGTTTTCTTGGGTTTGGTAGATAATTTAATAGCTGCCCCAAAACAAAGTAAATGAAATATAGACCATACCCTCTAACTACCAATGGCAAACCATATTATCTTAATACCGTGATCCATTTATGTGCATTTCACTTTGCCAAGCCAGCTGAATCATCAAATAAATCCTGATAAAGAAAATTTAGGCTGTAATTTCTGTTACCTTCCTCAACCCAATGCACAAAAAAAGTTTTGGGATCTATGAAGACCAGTGTGTAACTGGAGTTATGCCACAACTTGTCATTTGAAATGATCAACTCTACAAAACACCAAGTTTCAAACCTGAAATGAAGACATTAGAGAAACAGATAAAGCGGGTAAACTTACATTTTGATTTTATTGGATCAAATAACTGTAAGTACTAGGAAAGATGGCCAACAAAATAATTTCAGGAAATTTCCTGTGAACACTGATCCAAGAAAAAAGCAGCTCTTTGTGTATCAGGTTTTCTCACTCCTTCTGAAACTATGATTCTGCATTCAAATGCACTAACTATTAGCTGACTCCTTTCCCAATAACAACCTCCTGCCTACCTCCACTTCCTTCCGTCTTCTTTTCAAATCCATCCTGCCTTCTAGATGATTAGTAAGCCACTGAAACAATATTTGTAGAACTATAGAGAAACGCCTGCCACTTTATATCTTCAAGACAAAACTTTCCAAACCAGCATGCTGTAACTCAGAACAAAGACATTATGACCTCTGGTCTGTCAGGTCATTCCTTTTAATTTAGCTTCACTTCCTAAATATTGTACTCCTCTCTCTTTCTTCTCTGAGGTCTTCCAAATACCACTGCCCCACAAGACTATGGAAATCAGATATCCAACAAACTTTTCCAACCTCTTTCTTTTCAAACCAAACATTTCTTTGTCCTTGCCCTGAGTACTTCCTTTCTACAGTCCACAGTATCCCCTCACCCTGGTACTTAACTTCTCAGTCTGTGTCTCAGTACCCATTCAGCCTCTGTGGCTTCCCAAGACCTACCTGTTCCCAAATCATTCTTTTCAGGGACTGCATCCTTACATCCATACAAAACATTGTCCTTATCATAAAAAAGTTCCTCTGTTTCTGCAGAAAAAAATAAAGGGAAGATAACAGCTGATTAAATACAGCATAGTTGGCTGGGCTCCCTATCACTCAGGCATTCTCCCATCACCTTAAGCTTTACAGGAAGGTGAAACTCTTCATGCACTTTCAGCCTAGGACTTCAACTGGAAAGCATGAGAAAAATCTGATGTGTTTTGGTTAAGAAACTTGGGCAAGAAACTGGATGTACTGCACTGATTCAGTTTAAGATGGGGCTTGTAGATGCTGGTCTTCCACCTTGCTGTCTATGTCAAAGAGAGAAAAGGCTTTTAAAACCTGCTAAAGATCAGAAAGTGATACAGGAAGCATTGACTCCATCTACCCAGTAGTTGGCCCTGGATCCCAGTATCCCCAGTTGCTGGCACACAGGAGTTCCTGAGGCTGAAGCTCCACTGCAGTTGCTGGCACAGACCATCTCAGCCCCCCCTCTCCAGTAGCTGGCCAGGACTGCCCTGGTCACCTGTAGTCAACTGCCCCATGGTTTTTCCTCTAGACGATACAGGAAGCATTGACTCCATCTACCCAGTAGTTGGCCCTGGATCCCAGTATCCCCAGTTGCTGGCACACAGGAGTTCCTGAGGCTGAAGCTCCACTGCAGTTGCTGGCACAGACCATCTCAGCCCCCCCTCTCCAGTAGCTGGCCAGGACTGCCCTGGTCACCTGTAGTCAACTGCCCCATGGTTTTTCCTCTAGACACACCCCCGCGCAGGAGTTCATGAGTTTTTTCCTCTAGACACACCCCTGGCTCCCAGGCCACTTCACCTACTGGCTGGATAGTCCAGCTTGACCTTGCCAGTTCTCACACGCTCACTCGCACACCCACACTTGCTCCAGCTGCTGCACCACAGGCACATGGGCCCTCTGACCCCCATATACACACTTGTGCACAGAACAGAGAACTCTCATCGCAGGAAAGAGCTAGAAAGAAATTTGATGATACACTTGTTCTTCTGCAAGTCACCACAATCCATCCCCTTCCCTGCTTTTGGGTCCTCCCCTAAACATCTCTTAATTAAGTCCTGCACAATCCTGAGATGCTCTTCCCCTGTAACAAGCCCCATAGCCCTAGGCAACACCCTCCCTCTCATTCCAAAAGGTGCTCCAGTGTTGACTCATTTGATGGGTTTCACACCTGAACACTGGGCATGAGGCTCTGCTGGTGCAGCCCTGGGAGGGGCCTGGGCAGGGTGTTTGCTCCTCTGAGTCTGTTATTTAGGTTCCTGCCTGCTTTCATGCTCCTGCACTCCTCTGGGTATGTGGAGATGAGCTTCTGATGGGCTGATGGCCCCTGGAATGGGCCTGGGAGTAACCAGGACAAGGTGTGAATTGGGGGTCTCCCCAGCCACTGTCTCTCCTGCTCCTTTGTGGGTGCGCAGACCAGCTTTTAGTGGGGGAATACTAGCTTCTGTGTTAAAAAATACAACCAAAGAGGATCACACCATCCTCTTTCCTTGCACAGCACTTCCCAGGCATCTCTTTCAACTCCTGGCAGGGCTCTTGGCTGGGTCTGCAGGTATTGCCCATCTGCTGCCTTGCTTTAGTATCTCCATGGCGCTGCAGAGCTGCAGCTGTCATAGGGCACTGTATTGCCCCAGGCCATGAGCAGATCAGGTCCCATCACCATCCTGGATCTTCTTCCAATCCCTCCTCAAACCTAGTCCCCAAGAGAGGTCCCCGTGCCTCCAGAGGGGAGTGTAAGCATACCCAGGGGATGTCTGGGCAGGGAGTCCTGACACTGCCAACCCTGCTATCCCCAATCCTGAATTTAAAAAAAATGGGGGGTTGGCATATAGAGACAAATGGGGCAGGGTAAAAAGCACAAAACAGCTAATACAGGTACGTGAGGTGGAAATTCCTACATCTCATCCCCCCCAAAGCCCACAGTGTTCCTGTATGAACTGCAGCCCCGATACCTGACATGAGGACAACCTTTTGCAGATGTTAACACCCCTCTGTAACTCGGTTTCTCCCATTCCAACG
>NW_010313314.1:0-4634 GCF_000700745.2 Antrostomus carolinensis
TCTGTGATTCTGTGATTCTGTGAATAGCAAAATTCAGTTTAACCTATTCTGTTAGGCAAGAATGATGAGACACCTCCCCTTTGAGTATAGGCTGAGAGAGCTGCAGTTGTTCAGCGTGGAGAAGAGAAGGCTCCAGGGAGACCTTACTGTGGCCTTTCAATACTTAAAGGGGGCCTAGAAGAAAGATGGGGACAGAAGCCCCATCTCTGGAAACATTCAAGGTCAGGTTGGATGAGGCTCTGAGTAACCTGATCTAGTTGAAGATTTTGCTGCTCACTGCAGGGGGCTTGGACTAGATGACCTTTAAAGGCCCCTTCCAAATCATTATATGATTCTACAATAAGAATCCTGAAGTTTAAGCAACATTAAAAATAAAGTCCTTATTTTTTTATTATTGAGATACTTCTAATTTGCAAGAAAACCAAAAACAATAAACAGCCCCTTCCCCCCCCCCCCCAAAAAAAAAAAAAAAAAACACACAAAAAAAAAAACCACAACCTCCATACTGTTTCTAATATAGAGTGTAAGCATTTCAGTTAGGACAGTTTAATTTATTAATGCAGAATTTTAACTGCAGTCAAGATGAACCATAGGAAAACAATATCTAACATAACATTTGCTGTGAAATACATTGTACTGTACATCTACATCAGTAAAAAGAAAAAAAATCCCCAGCTGCTTTTCTGAATCAGGGGCTGGTTGTTTACATTACCTTATTACAGTAGAATGAGAGAGGAAATGTCTGGCATATTAAATTGTCTGTTCACCAAAGGAAATCTACCTCAGAAATCTCCTAAGGACTGTGATATATTACATAAACCATCACCAAAGCAAGGCAGGTTAGAGGAACTAACTGTATAGTTACACTACATTAATTGCAAAGTAGATCTTATATGAGGTTAATTAACAGAAACAGCACATCAATACATTGTTCTCATTGGAGAGCTATCTGTTGCATATAACTATGTTCTTCTGCTTCCAAATCCAATCCCTTGAGGATGTCGGATCTAAGTAAAGGAACATATAAATTTATTTTGAAACAAACTAGTTTAGACATATCATTGCTGAAATATCATCTTCACTCATATATATTTGAGGTAGTGGCAGGAGTGTGAAATTTCAAGAATTATAAGTTTTAGGACTTTTTTCCCCCCTATTTCTTTCCTTTTAGTCTGAATCTCTATTAATACCCAGTCTGAATGCAGATCAAATACAGTGCAGGTTAATAAGTGGAGTGTTTTGATTTAGCAGCATTTCACTGCACCTTTTACTCATTATCTTACTACTCTCAAGAAAAAAATCAGTCCCCTGCAAATACCTGAATCTCTTTCATAGGAAAAAAATCAATAGTTTTTTTATGAAGCTTAAATAGGTTTATCTTTGTGACTCATGTGCTTTTAAGGACAGAAGAAAAAGACATGGAAGAGAGCAGTGAGGAACCTATCGTAGTAGAACATGTGAGAACAGTGAGAAATCTATGGTAGTATAGGATTAAGGTTCTGTACAAATGCCTAGGACTTTTGTAGATGTCACACAATCTGATAAGCTTCTCCCCATGTTTGTGGGATGAACACCACTGTTTTGTTTAACCTATGTATTTGCACAGTAGGAGGAAGAGCATCAAAACTCTTTTTCTAGCTGATTATCAGAGTTAGCTCACAGAAGTGTTGACCAAATGAAGATAGAAATTGTCACAGAGGAGAAATACAGGAAAAAAATTAAAAAGGATTTTGCTACACAATAGGCAAAATGTTTATTCATATGCAGGAAGAGCCATACTGTCTCAGTTCCATCTGTCTGCCTTGCCCAAATAACAATTTCATAAATACTGATTCAAGCATCTGGCTATAAATGTCAACATTCAACTAACACAAATAAATGAACTGTAATACTGAAAATATTTCAAGTTGCACATTATATGAAAAAACATAATGGTAGTGGATCCTACAGCCAGTGAAATCATTGCCATTACTTCCATTAATATATATGGAGACAATATAAAGCCTTAAGTCATTCCATAAAATGTATAGACAGAAACAAATGTTACCATTTTAAAAATCAGAGAGAATGCTGTTGGGTATTTCCATCATTCTTTGCACTATAATGTATAACTATTGCATTATTTTCAAATAAAAGTCGTAGTGGTTTAATTAACTGTGAACATACAAAATTAACTGAGAATAATGATATATAGTGTGGTATCATTGATACAATATAATTTTCACCGACATGAATAATTTCTTTATAAAATATTTTTCAGTAGTTGATATAAAAATATAAACTTGGCAAAAATTGCTTTAATGTTTTGTGTGTACACCCTACAGTCATTTAGGGGATTATCTTTGATACCTATTTTTATTGAAATGAAAATAATAAGAAAAGATTAAGTAATCTATGGGAGAATTGAAGTTACAAAATCTACAGTGCTATAAAATAATGAAAATAAAGCAAGTAAGAGTGTAATCCAAACCCCCTAGAAAAGAGGAAATTTATGGCTTGATAACATAGTTTATAATATTTTGAATCAGCATGAATTAAGAAGATGAGTTTTGTCATTTAACATAGCATGCAACAATGACTAGGTTTTCTTTTGAAGTTAATTTTCTAGTTTATTCATTTAGAAAGCATCCTTAATTCAACTTGTATTTAATCTAAATCACAGCATATCACAGAATTCAGGAAAAAGAAAAAAAATCAAACAAGAAACATTCCTGGAACAAAAGAAATTTACTGAGATGGATCATTGTATCAGAAAATTGTTCCATGACCTCACTCAGAATAGAAATATACTTGCATGAACTGCATATCAAATAATTCATTTACACAACCTAGTGTTAAGAAAAATAAAAAAATATTAATTTTATTTAATATTTTTAGGCTACAGGCTTACAAAAGATATTTCTACTCCCTTTGATAAAAAAGGCCATATTATCATATCTTCTTCACATTTTTGTGTTGTATCAATTTCACTATAACACAGAACATTTTATGAACAAATTATGCACAATTAGCTTCTTATCCTATCAAAAATCTTGTGCAACTAGCACCTAGCTTTGGTAGATTTTGGTCCTTATCACCATTAAAATGGAATTTATCTTTTAAACACACATTCTAACTTAAACAAAACCATGCTAATTTTACTTTTATCCTATAGCTATCTGAAATGCTTTGTACTTCTCCACTGCTTTAAGTGTATGGCAAAATCTTTTTGGATTACTACCAAAATATTTCTTGCAAATTTGAAGTAGTTGCTTCCAGCATTTGTAGTTCACTTTTCTATTAACTAAAGCTTTCTTAGTTACTATTTTCTCTAGTTCAGTGAGGTTGCAGATGAATAATAATATGCCATCCTTAAACCAAAGTACAGGAATGAATACAGCCAATGCTCCTGGCTTACAGTACTCCAGTACAGCGTAAATCCGAAGAGTTTTCTCCTTACTTTCTATCCCTTGCAGTTTCAATTTCCTGTATAGTAAATCTGTTTCTGTTATTTAGATATTTAGTTAAGTCTGCTTACCGTGAACTTTGGCTCAGTTCTTAGAATTGCTCACACTCTTGTAGTTTAAAACATATAAGCCCAAATCCCAGTTCTCTGATTCAGCTGGAGGAAAAGTAACTGCAGCAGCAGAGACTGTAGAGTCTCATCTGGCTAACCCTATTAATAGATGTTCGCCCATGCAAAGCACCGAGAATTTGCCCAATAGAAGCCTCAACTAGATCAAAGATAAATGTAGGTCTTTGGAACAAGGGTGAAAGGGTCTTTCTGGACAGGGCAAAAGGCTTGCCAAGAAACAGATGCATACAGCAGGCTAACACACCCAGACAAGGCTGCATAGCTCAATGCTAACAGCATGGCAGACTGCCTCCTTGGGCTGTATTTGGAGCCCGCAGATTGAGGAAAGTTTATTGTTCCACTCTAGTTAGTGCTGGTAGGGCCAAACCTGGGATTGTGTGTCCAGGAACAAAAAGAAACCAGATAGGGTCCAGCAGAGAACTACCAAGAGGAGCCTAGGATACATGAACAATACATAGATGCTGAGGTTTATTTATTCTGATGAAAAGAATGCCAAGGGGTGACGGAACAGTAACCTACCATCCCTTTGCAATGAAGACAGAAACAATGGTGGGAGGCTTTTCTCAACAGAGGCAAGTATCATAACACAGGCAACAGTCACAACTGTAGCTTAGCATGTTCAGACCAGATATTAGAAAAACGAAGAGGGAAGTGAAGCACTGAAACAGGTTACACCAAGAGAAGAGGGTGAGGAATCTCCATCCTTGGGGGTTAAGATTGAGTTAGACAAAGCCATGCCTGACCTTATCTAGGACTGGCACCAGTCCTGCTTCAAACAGGAGGCTGGACCAGATAAACTCCAGATGTTCCTTCCAACTAATCTTTCTATGATTCTACAAATTAAAGGGGAATGCTACCTTGGTTCTTGGAGCCCTGTTTTCTCCTCTGCTGTAAAACTATTGGGCACTTCTTAAAGAAAGGATTTTAAAGTCTACTGCTTGAAGAAACATCTATCCACTTGAAAAGGGCTACACTTAAAACTTTTTATGAAACAATAAAACAATACAGTAAAATCAATGAGGATTGATCAACTCAGTCAGCGAGGAGCACAGCGGCGGCA
>NW_010313315.1:0-3078 GCF_000700745.2 Antrostomus carolinensis
AGCTCTATTTCAGCTAAAAACCAGGACAAGGCCCAAGGTTTGGTTTCTCCCACTCCCTTTTTCTGGAATAGCTACCTAAATTCAAGACAGTATTTGACCCTTGCGTTAGCCCCTTGGGGGGATGCGTTGCTGATCTGGCCCTTTGGGATAGGGAATGACTCTGTGCCATTGAGCCTAGAGTTTTCGGAGGAAACACCATACAGAAAAGAAAGCACCTGTGTTTGAGGGTTGGCTCTTTCTGATTGACTGCAAAAATCTCAAAAAAAACCTGAGTTACCCAGAGCCTGCTTGTTTTTACAGGAAAGAACTGTGAGGGGTTTGCTGCTGGTCTCTGCCCTCTGCCTGGCTGGCTGTGAAGGCAACAAGAGTGAGTCTCCCTGTACGCTGGGTCACAGACAGGTAGTATGGAGAGGAGAGGTCAAACCCTCACCTGATCCATGTCCAGGTTCCTCATTCAGGGCACCACTGAGGGCTGCTAAGGGGGCACAACAGGGCAGGGCTCGAGGAGGCAGGAGCTGGGGTGCAAGAACCAGCAAAACAGGCAGAAACCTCAGGCTCTCCATCCCAGCCCTGTACGGTATATACCCATGGAGATGGGCAGAGGCGCTGTGATGTGCCACCACTCTCCTCACTATCTGGTGGCAGGCTCTGTAGCCCTGATCCAGATTATGGCCATGCTGAGGAAGTCTCCCAGGCTCTCAGTCACATCCTCTTCAGCAAGCTGAGGTGGCACATTCTCCTCAGATGTGCCTGCACTGGCTATAAGCAAGGATCTCAGCCCTTGCGAGCTGGGCAAGGCTTCATGCCATGGGACGAGTTTGCTCTCACAGCTCTTGTAGATGAGGTATTCTTGCTGCATTTCAGCTTACTTGCCTTTCCTTTGCTGCAGGTGAGCTGGCCAGCACAAATGGCCCGAGGCAAGGGGTTGCTCTCCGTCTCAAGAGGAGCCTGGATGCCTGCCTGCCAAACCCATGCCAGCACCAGGGGTACTGCCAGCTGATGGCCAACAGACCAGTTTGCAGCTGCCAACCAGGCTTCACAGGGGCATTCTGCCAAGGTAGGGCTGAGGATGCTGGTGAGCCCTCCCCAGTCTGTCCATGGGCACCAGAGGGAAGGGTGATGGGCATGGGGCACCAGTGTTACCACTGCTCTGCACTGCAGGCTCAAAAGGGGCCGGACCCACATCTGTCTCTGATGTCTTGAGCTTAAAGACCGTGTCTGTTCAGAGTAATGGCAGCCATGGACATGTGCAGGTCTTAGGCAACTAGTACAAAATGACAGACCCACCTTAACTTCTGCGTGTACCCAAAAGTTTGTCTTTCACCCAGTGTCTCTGGAGAGCCCTACCAGCAGCCTTCAACAAGGCTGGGATGAGGGTGTGAGCTCAGTGGGACTGTGCCATCCCATAGCTGACCTAGGGCTCCTTCAGGCTTCTCCCTTATTGCTATTACAGATAGCTTTTTCCCCCAGATGTGGTACTGAAGTTGGCCTGCGAGGAAGAGCACATGAAGATGATGGTGAGGAAGGAGGTGTTTGAACTCTTGAAAATCCCCCAGAAGCTTGTCCACTTGAAGAACCAGACATGCAAGGTCTCAGAAAGAGAAGAAGAGGGTGAGCTGTTTTTTGCAGCCATTCTCACAGGTGAAAACCACACTGCCTGTGGATCAATAATTCAGGTGAGGATCCAGCAGAGCCATGAGAGGGGCAGACATGCTGAGTGGGGACAGCAAGGGGAAGCCCCAGAAGCTTTCCCTTTCATATCTGGGTCCTATAAATTTCTCATTCCCTTTGGAAAGCTTCTCTGGGGACTGTCAGAAAACTCTTCTTCCTCCACCAAACCCCTGCTGGTAGCACATCTTGTCTTCGTCAACAGAGCATGGAAGACTTGGTGTGTTCTTTACTAGCTGATAACAGCCCTCAGCTTTCTGGCATCATCCTCTGAGCTCTGCAGCCTTGCCTGTAGCCCCTTGGTCCCTCACTTGATTCATGGGTCAGGGAGTCTGCAGAGGAACTTGTGCTCTGGCTCTGCATCGTACAGGAGGGTCCTCACCTGTGGTCCGTGTGCTGACTCCTGCCTGCTCCAGTGATGGTTGCCAGTAGCCCCTGGACACGGGGCTTGAGCAAAAACCTCAGCAGATATCCAGGATGCCTGGAGCAGCTGTATCGGAGTTGCACCATCTGATTGGGAGCTTGGAGCTCTGTCTATGGACTTAGACATGCTCTGGAGACCTGGTTTCTGTGTCATTCCAGCAAAACAGCTCCCATGTGTCGTACTCCAACGTCATTGAGTCAGAGCGGGAAGCACGTGGGGGTGTGATCTCCCGGAGTTTCCAGCTGGAGGTGCATTTCTCCTGCATCTACGCCTACGAGCAGGTGGTGAAACTACCCTTCACTCTCACTGCTGTTGACAAGTGAGTGGTCCCTCTTCACCTTGCTGCTGAACTTCTGTGAGCTTGCAGAAAAATAGGTACCTTTGATGAGGTGATCTGTGAAGGCCCTGCGGAGCCCCTAGAGAGCTCTGAGAGCAATGCCATCTCAGGGTGCCTCCCTTTCTCTTACCAATGTAGTTTTTCAACACAAGGTTTGGGCCTGGGACAGAGCCAAATCTGAGCAGGGACAGTCTACCTTTCTCCTATCCTCACTGCTTGAAACCAACTAGCCAAAAAATAAAGGGTGGGAACAGGAAGATGCCCCTACCAGGCCCCTGTGGAGGTGCAGGTTAGAACCCCCTGGGTTGCCTTTCTCGTAGCCCTCACTGGCCAGGAGGTCAGTGGGAACCCCTGGAGCTCCTTGCCTCTGTCCGCATATGGCATGGACATACCAACTGGGAGGCAGCTTGAGGCCCGGCTCTCACAAGGCTCCACTTGGGAGCAGAGGCACATCCAGAGTCAGTGCACATGTGCTGGTGGCCTGACTTGTGCTATGTCCTTCCTGCCTTCTAATTCTGCTCCTGAGTTCTCCTCCTCTCCTCTCAGGCTGGTGCAGTTCATGGTCAGAGAAGGAGACTTCAGTGTCAGCATGGGACTGTACAAGACCCCCTCCTACCTCCAGCCCTATCACCTTCCAGCCACAGCCATT
>NW_010313315.1:3128-11847 GCF_000700745.2 Antrostomus carolinensis
GAGCATTGAGGACTGCTGGGCCACACCAAGCACGGATCCCTACCAAGACGTTCACCACAAACTCATTGAGAAGGGGTGAGTGGAGTGCCCCTAGCATGTATGGTCTCTGCACCGTGAGCACAGTCACCTCTCTTTGCTGGGTGCTAAGAACGGGTTGCTGTGAGGGATCAATGACCAGTAGGTGGAACCTTGTGGTGGACACCATCATTGAACAGGTGTAACAGCCCCATAGATGAGCCCCCAACCGCTCTGAACTGAGCCCTGTCTCCTGACCCTGCTCTGCTGCCAATAGTGCTGCCTCCCCTCTAGCATGGCTCCTGGCCAGCTGAAGAGGCAGAGGGCAAGGAGGGGAGAGGGGCCACCTTGCTGGGATGTGCAGAGAGGTGTCTGGTGAAGAGCTTGCATTAGAGATGGCTGCAGCCAAGCTGAAGCCAGGAACGCGGATATCCGGGAAGTGGGAGCCGCAACCAGGCTCACTTCTCCCCTGCAGAGCAGCTGTGGACCCACAAATCAAGACACGAGCCAGATCCCGTGCTGGTGGCAGCTCCTTCCTGAGCTGGGCACAATGCAGGGTGCCAAGGAAAGGCGTCGCCACTGGCACTGAGACAGAAATACTCCTGTTCAGCAAAGCTTGGGGGCTGCATCCGGTCCCTGTGTGCTCTGGTGTCTCAGGCTGGGATGTTCCCCCTTGTTTGCTACCTCCTGACTCTGCCACTGTGTCCCAGGTGCCCCCACGATGAGACAGTGACATACCTGAATGCCATTGGAGAGAGCACTACTGCCAAGTTCAGCTTCCAGATGTTTCAGTTTGTTGGTTACCCTGAGGTGTTCCTGCACTGTCGTGTCCGGCTCTGTCTCCCCAACAGCCCAGAGCCCTGTGCCAAGGTGAGCTCTCCCAGCGCCCTGCACTTCCTCTGGAGAAGGGGCTCTGCTCAGGTGCCTCAGCACAATCAATGCCTCCCAGCAGCAGGAGCTCACCCCAGGGCCCTGAACTGAAGGTACCAGGGCTTGAATCCACCACAGAGCTCGTTTTCCTCTTCCCTCTGTCTTTTGGATATTTGCAGGAGGAGAGGTTTATGCTAGACTTGGGGAGGAGCTGGCTAAGGTCCCTTCAGGAACCAGCTCCTCTCATGCACTTGACTGCTCCCAGGCTTCAGCCCCAACTATGACTCTGCTGGGAGGAGACCACCAGGATAGCTCTCACCCCCTGGAGCAGGCTTCTCCCCTGCCCTCTGGTCCCATCACCCTTCCCTTGGCTTTGTTGACAGCAATGCCCCAGGCACTGGAGGAACAAGCGGGCACTGGAGGATGACTACAATAAGATCATCTCCTATGGGCCCATCCATCTCCTGGCTCCTCCTTCCTCGGGAGCAGAGACTCACCATTCCAAGACTGACCAACAGGACCTGGCAGGTACGCGTGTCTCTCCAGGGAGGGCAAGGAGCAGCTCACAGACCCTTGCAACTGTCCAGGCAATGCCAGGTTATTAAAAAAAGTCTGCTAAAATCACCACCCTGCACAGGAGCATGTAGTCTTTCAGGTGTCATGGTCATGCATGGTGTGCTCCAGAAGCCAAACCAGCTCAGAGAGGTTAGCTCTGCGTCAGCAGCTCCATACTAGGCAAGGTTGGGCTGAGGAGGGGAGCTGGGCGGGAAGGGACCAGGAGCCAGAAGGCTGGGTTTACACACTGGACCTCTACATCAACCCAGCGAGGCAGGCTCCTTCTGAGCCCCACGGTCAATCCAGGGGGATCCAAGCAGTGGGCTGGGAGCAGGGCTGGGGGCAAGCCCACCTACAGCACAGCTCAGACCAGGCATGAATGCCAAGCCCCTGAGCAGTGGGTGTGGGTGGAGGCCCCAGGTAAGGCCAGTTGGGGTGACCAAGTCTTGTGAGTGCCCTCAAGGCCCCAAAGCACCTCCACCTCCAATGGCTCTTACCCTTCATAGGAGATGACCTCTCCAGAATCAGACTCCAATCAGGAGATGCTGTGCCAGGGCTCAGAGACAGCTTAGGGGGGACCCAGATGTGTAACCAACCTTTCTCCTCTCCAGCAGGACCCAACCCGTGGCTCCCTGGGGCCCTCATCCTGCTGTGTGCGCTTGGTGTGCTCGCTGTGGCTGCAGCGGCTGGCAGCACGAGGCAGCAAACGGTGTAGAAGCGGCGGTTTCCAAATAAATGTGGCAGTAGCAGAGAGGCTTTTGCCTGTGTCCTTCGAGGGTTTTTTGGGAAGGAAGCAAACGGTGCTTGAAAGATGAGTCACATCAGAGTGTTTCTGTTCCCTGTAACATCCCTAGGACCTTCTCATCCCCTCCTGGCCCACCCATGCTCTCTAAACATTCACCTAGGGATGGCAAGTTCCTTCCTCCTGCTCTCCTCCTCCGCAGAGTCACCCAGGCATGTGGGGAGCTTGAGAGAGTCCAGCACAGAGCCACCAAGATGACGAAGGGAGTGGAGCATCTCCCTGCTGAGGAAAGGCTGAGGGAGCTGGGGCTCTTTAGCTTGGAGAAGAGGAGACTGAGGGGAGACCTCATTAATGTTTATAAATATGTAAAGGGCGAATGTCAGGAGGATGGAGCCAGGCTCTTCTCAGTGATGCCCAATGGTAGGACAAGGGGCAATGGGTGTGAGTTGGAACACAGGAGGTTCTGCTTAAACTTGAGAAGAAACTTCTTTCCAGTGAGGGTGCCAGAGCCCTGGGACAGGCTGCCCAGGGAGGGTGTGGAGTCTCCTTCTCTGGAGACATTCAAGACCCGCCTGGACGCCTTCCTGTGTGATCTCATTTAGGTTCCTGCTCTGGCAGGGGGGTTGGACTGGATGATCTTTCGAGGTCCCTTCCAATCCCTGACATTCTGTGATTCTGTGAACCCACACTAGATACTTGCCCACCAAAGCTGGATTCGGGGGGTTCTGTGTGATGCAGATGCAGCACTAGCAGAGCAAGGGCTGCTCGGTGTGTGCATGCACACGCGTGTGTATGGACGCTTGGCCGTACAGATTTCTTCTTTCATTCACGATGGGTGGCCAGCGAGGCTTTTGCCCATCAATACATCCCTAAGAAACGATATTGTCAGCATCAAGGACTAAATCCCTAGTACTTGGGCATCTGGCAGAGATTTAATACTCAAACACAGTTAAGGAGAAGATGAGCATTTTCCCTGTGAGCGGCTGCGTGTGTACATTTGGCTGAAGCACAGTGTCCTTGTGGAAATCCTTACTGTCCCCAGATGGTGTTCTGCAGGAGGGACCTCCAGCAGATCCCTGCCCAAAGAGCTTGGCCCCAGTTCGTTTGGAGAGGACGTATTGCAAAGAAGCTTGTGGGATTTCTCTTTTTTTGCTAATTCCTAGGTCTAAACCTCCGGAGTCTGGGCTGGAGAAAGTCCATCCTCCCACCTCTAACTGCAGGAAGACCTACTGCTGGGCTGGCCCAGCACCAAGGGCCATCTCCAGCGAAGAGCCATCCTGGCTGTAGGCCAGTGGTTCATGGGCTCCCTCCTTGCCCCTGCAAGAGCCCCTGGGGAATGCGATAAGGGGCACTTGGAGATCATGGGGGAGCTGCAGCGTGGAGGGACTTTGGTAGAAAGGACGTCTCTGAAGCTCCTTGCCCAAGGTAGACCACTGGGAATGAAAGGGCCACAGCAAAGAGCCCTGCTAAGGTGGACCGTGCCCACTGAAGAGCAAGCAGAGGCACGGTAAACTGAGCCCTCATCCTCCGTGGGGAAGCTGCCTCCGTCGGGATCGACGCTCGCTTGCAGTGGGAACACGCACAGGCAGGGAGGGAGGTCAACAAGCAGCTAGTCCTGGGAAACGGAGCCAGTGGTCTCCTTCATCTTCGGGTAGTACAGGATGACCAGCCAGACGAATATGAAGAATCCTGCAGGGAAGGGAAGGCAGACACTCAGCAGCAGCAGGAGATGGTGGGGAGCATCCTGCCAGGATGCTGCTGGCACTTCCCTGCCACTTCCACAGGGTTCCCCCATCTTGCTCATGTTCCTGCAGCAGGACCTTCCCATGTTTCAGGTGGACCATTTGGCTGGGACATGCCCTGAGTGGATCATGTCCCTGTTCTTCTGCTGAGGAATGGCTTCCCTGAAGGAAAAACACCCCTGGCAGAGTGGACATGGTTAGGAGCCATGATCAGCTCCACGCCATCATGGTTCTGGTTCTGGTACCTTGGGACCCCTGGTCAACCCACTGCCAGTCTGGCTCCTGCCTCCACCAGCTTCCCCACCCAAGCCCAGGAGGCCCAGCTCAGAGCTGGCCCTGACCTTGGAGGGAGTTGAGGATGGTGAAGAGGTAGAGCACTGGCGCAGAGGAGGTGCTGTGGGTGAGGAGTGCCAAGGCCCAGGTGGCTCCCAGCAGGCAGAAGAGCCCCACTGCCACCAGGGCCACCTTCCAGGCCTTGCGGTCCCCCTGCACTGCCCTCGTGCCCTGCAGGCAGCAGCTCTTCTGGGTCACCACCCCAAAGACAGCCATGTTGAAGAGGAAGATGAGGCCAAAGTAGCCACAGTTGGTGATGTAGTGGACCAGGAGGTATTTGGAAGTGATCCAGCACCTGAAAAGAGACAACTGCGGTCCCTCCAGCAGCTCTGCCAGCCCCAGCAGCACCAGTGGGAGCCTTCTCAGGGGAACGTGTTGGGGATGTAGAGCCACCCTTGGGGTGGGGTTCTACAAGCCCAGAGTGAAGCAGGGGGGGCAGTGGTGCAGATCCACTGCCCTCAGGTTGCTCAGCTGGGAGGGAGCCTGGAGAAGCTCCAGGGGGACCTTAGATGTCCCTCCATGACCTGAAGGCCTATAGGCATGACTGAGGAGGCTCAACACGAGAGGTGGTGGTGGTTACCACAGCAGTAGAGAGCTGCTGTGTTGTAATCACAATTAGGGAAGTGGAAGCTGAGCAGGATGGGTGCAGCCCCCCACCACCATGCTCCTGGCAGGACCAGGTTACCACTCCCCATGACTAAGGGCCACCTAAGCCCTGTGGGTGGTGGCGCACGCACAGGTGGGCTATGACTTGATGGTCCACTGTCTGGATGCTGTATTCTCCATAGCTGCCGATGACTCCTGCCACCCCCACCACAAGAACAGGGAAGCCTGGAAGAACAAGGGAGACACATGGAAGAGGCCAGAAAAGTGAGCAGTGGGTGAGGTGGTCAGCCTGGGATCTCTGCGTGGCCCTGGATGTGGTGACCTCTGGGAAGATGGGGCTTAGGGACCCCCTGAGGTTGCACAAGTGCTGGGAGCACAACAGTTGCCGCTGGGACATGATGTGGAGAGGGAAGGACAGCACTGGGTGGCAAGAACAAGGGAGACACATGGAAGAGGCCAGAAAAGTGAGCAGTGGGTGAGGTGGTCAGCCTGGGATCTCTGCGTGGCCCTGGATGTGGTGACCTCTGGGAAGATGGGGCTTAGGGACCCCCTGAGGTTGCACAAGTGCTGGGAGCACAACAGTTGCCGCTGGGACATGATGTGGAGAGGGAAGGACAGCACTGGGTGGCAGGGCTCAAGGTGTCTCCTAACCTCTCAGCAAGATGATCTGCCCCAATGCCCCCGAGGTGCCTGTGGAGGGCTTGCAGTGGGGAAACAAGGACCCTGGAGAACATCACCTGCTTAGTGAGCAGGAAGGTAGTCCCCAGCGGGTTGGAGGGTGCCTGCAGGTGCTGCCCTGAATTTCGTGCACCAAGCCCATGTAGGACACTTCCCAGCCCTGACCACCACATTTGGAAGAGCTGGGGGCAGAATGGGGACTTGCTCACACTGTGCCCATCACTACATCACCCTGTTCCCCCTCCGGCTATACCCCACCACCCCCTCTCACCCCAGCTCTCTCCCAGGCTGGTGGTGCTCACCCCAGCCAACCAGGCACAGCTTCTCCAGGTAGTGGCGGATGTAGGTGCCGAGGACCTTGACAAAGAGGAGGTAGAGGTGACAGCCCTCCAGCCCCGTCCAGGTGAAGCAGCAGAGCAGGCAGTAGTGGGTGAACCCCCCCAAGACCTTGCAGGTCCCACCAGAGAGTCCACCGTTGAGCAAGAAGGCCAGGTTGAGGAGGAGCAGGCTGCCCATGAGGTTCATGTGCAGCCCCAGGTTGATGTGGAGGGTCTCCTCAGACCTGAGCCTGCACCTGGGTGAGCAGAAAGGCAGGGGTCACAGCTGAGCAGGGCCCCATGCTGGACCACAGCAGGTTCATGTAGAGGCACCGTCATTACCCCACATCTCTGCCAGCCTGATGAGTCCCCAGGGAGCTGCTGGCACGTCCTACCTTAAGAAGATGCAGAAGGTGATGGTGAAGATGGAGAAAGCCATGGCTACCCCACAGCCAGCAGTGGCAACAGCTATCAAGGCTTGTGTTGTGGAGAGCTGGATTCTGCCAAACACACACATGTTGTGTCAGACAGGTCCTGGACCAACCTAGAAAAACCTGCCTGCAGCTACCAGAGCTGCAGGGACTGGTAGACCCAGTGAGCTGCTTGCAGGGTCCCCACACAAGCCACTGCTCTGTCCCCCTGGAAGGTCTTCAGGAGGAGCAGGGTGGTGGTGGCTCAGAGGAAATGCTCCCTGGGACAGGGTGAGGGATGAGTGAAGGCTCCTTGACCCCCTGCCTCGGAGCCTCCACCAGAAGATGGGAACCCAAGCCTCGCTGCTCCAGAGCCTGGGGGCTGCTTCCACCCCGTACCCACTCTGCTGAGCTGCTGCTGTCCTCCTGAGCTGGGGCTGGGCATGATTCTGGGACTTGGGCTTGATCTGGGAGCAGCTATAACTGTCCCCTGTGCAGCTGCTGGTGACACCTGAGGGGCCACCGAGGTGGGGCAGGCAGCACAGCTGGGGTATAAGCAGGAACTGTGGCGAGTGGGGTTGTCACCAGGAGGAGGGTGAAGAAGGTGAGATGGTCGCAGGAGCAGACTGTCCCATTGTCCCCAGGCTGTGTGGCACATCCACTGCTGCTCCAGCCTCCTGCCTGCCCTGTGACAGGCGCAGGACAACAGCCGTGAGCACCGGGCAAAGCACCCGTGCCCAGTCCCACACCCAGCCCTGCTGAGTACCACACCTTGGCTGGGATCCCAGAAGACACATTGTGGGGTGATGCTCTGCAAAGGGAGAGAGTGGCATCAGCTGAGGCCACGGTGAGGGGCATCAGAGGGGAGGTGGAGGGAGGGCACGTCTGGCTTACGTGGGGCAGCTGCCCATGGGCGAAGGTGAGCTGCACAAGGTCCCGCAGCCCGGTGATGCTCATGTCTCCCACCGTGATGCCCACCACAGTGTCATCCAGGACCTGCCCCGTCTGGTTGACCTCCTGCATGGGGGCAACACTGCCTGAGCCGAGCTGGCAGGTAGCAAGTGCCAGCGGCCAGAGGGATGCTGGCAATGCCAGCTCATACCTCAAACATGCCAAGCTGCTGGGTGTTGAGGACCGTCACCACTACACGTGCTGTCTGGCTGCTCAGGGACTGGAATATCTCCCTGGGGAGCTGGATTTTCCCTGCTTTGCCCTCCTCCATCATGTTCAGCATGACCGCTCCCTGCAGTGGAGAACAGCAGAGGGGGGTTGCTTCCTGGCAGTGTCACCTCTCTGCTTGGGACCCACCAACCTTGCTCCAGAGACAAATTCAGCCCTGCCTGGGTGGGTTTTGCTCAGCAACATTGGCAGGAACCCAGAGGGCAGAAGGAGAGAAACCTCATCCCAGAACTCAGCAGCAAAGGGGCAGAGCTGGGACCAGCTGGCAGGAGAGGCCCAACCCACCATGACCCCACAGGATGTGGTCCTCTGGGACATCCAGAGAGTGGAAGGGCCTGAGAGTAGGCAGGAGGCACAAGGTCCCACATGTTCCTCCTCCTTCTCTTCCTCCCTCTCACCCTGACCACCCGCCTGCTGTTGGGACAGCTCCTTGGAGTGAGCTCTTCCCTCCCAAGCACCATTTCACATGACTCCTTGCCAAAGGATCACAGAATCACATCATGGTGGGGTTGGAAGGGACCTCAGGAGATCATCCAGTTCAACCCCCCTGCCAAAGCAGGTTCCCTACTCCAGGTTGCACAGGAATATTCCCTCCAGAGACTGGACTCACAGGTGGAATAGCCTCCTCCAACACTTCAATGGTTAATTTGGGGAACAGGGGTCCCAAATATCTGGAGAATAACCCCTGATGATGCTCCCCTAACAGCCCCACAGACACCAGCGCGGCACAGGAAGGCAGAGGATCTGCTGCCGCAGGGAAGGGAAGCCACTTCAGATATTGATAAGGTCCCCCCTCAGTCTTCTCCAGACTGAACAGTCCCAGCTCTCTCAGCTTTTCCTCACACGGGAGATGCTCCAGACCCCTCATCAATCATCTTTGTGGCCTCCACTGGACTCTCTCTAGAAGATCCCCGTCCCTCTTGAACTGAGGATGCTAAAGCTGACATGGGTCCATGACACAACCCATGGAGCAGTGTGGGGGAAGAGCACACCATGACACACCAAGTCCCAGAGCAGGCTGAGGGGTGACTGGAAGGCGTAGGGCCTTCCAAGTGAGAGAGAGGGGCACATCTCACCTGTGTGGGTGAAAAAGTGATGAGGACATCATGTGTGACATCCCTGCTGATGTTCAGGAGCAGCACCTTCAGCCTGTCACTCTGCGCCAACCCTGCCAACTGCAGCAGCCTGTGGGGCGGGAGGGGTGTGGGACTGGGGAACATGGGGGGCTGAGCCCCCAGACCCCACCGTGGCCACCCCTGCCCATTACCTGAG
>NW_010313315.1:11889-12140 GCF_000700745.2 Antrostomus carolinensis
CTCCAGGCAGTGCCTGGGCAAGTTGGGGCTGAGGATCTCGTCACCTTGCTTCTCCAACTCCACCATCACATCACAGCAGCGCTGGTGCCCATCACCCCGCCCCAAGGCTGGGGAGGAGGGGAGCGGGGTGACCATTGGGTGCTGTGGCACCGGGGCGAGGGCAGGGATTGGGGGGGCCACTCACCGGCACAGCTCTCCTGACCCCCAGCAGTGTCTGCAAGAAGAGTGCATGGGGAAATGGGGGCAAGACC
>NW_010313316.1:0-8259 GCF_000700745.2 Antrostomus carolinensis
GGCTTCCCTGGTCCCCAGAGTGCCACCACGCAGGGCTGCGAGCTCGGGGGAGAAGGTGACCAGAGCCCCCTCGGCTTTACTTCCAAAGGGCAAAGCCAGCCCCAAGCTGGCTGGGCGATGCGGGCAGAGGGGAAATAAAAGGTTTGTACCAGACCTGGATGACTTGGTGGCTTCACGAGGTGCCCATCGCCAGCTGGGGAGTGGGTTTGAGCTGTGGCACGGGGCTGGTGGGAGGGTGCAGGTCAGTTCCCAGCTCTCCATCCCATCTTTGCAAGCTGAGCCAGGAGGAAACATCCAGCAAACTGGAGAGAAATCCTCTTCTTGGGCTGTTTTGCACAGACACGGAGCGATGCTCCTCTCCGCTGCAGGCTGCGGAGCCGGCAGATTTGCTGGATGAGGAGATGCTGTGTTCCCTGGGGAGCTGGTACCAACACCTGTGGGGTGGGTGGGCTCAGTGGGTGCTGGGAGGGTGTGGGATGGGCAGGGGGTTGTGCACCCCACCACCTGCACCCATCAGCTGCGAGGAGGAGGAGGCTGAGAGGCAGCAGCGGGAAGGATGGCGTGTGCGCGCTCACGTGTGCGTATAAAGAAGAGAACCAGGGCTTTTCCCACTGAAAAACACCCGCCAACACCCCGGGCACCCATTTTGAGGAGGGAAAGCATAAATCGGGTCACGCTCGCAGGCAACACGTCAGCGGAACGCGCGGCGGCCGCCCGGGCTCGAGGGCTGGGACACGCTCGCACGTGCGCGCGCCCACCTTTCCCCCGCGGCGTCTGTTTTTCCTGGCGCAGCGCCCGCGTCCACACCACAAGTCGAGCTCTCCCCATGCCAAGCACGACACACAAGCTCACGCAAGGGCCTGGAGACTCGTTTTTAGCACTTCAGTAGCTCAGCGGGGTCCCGGCCTCGGAGCCAGCAGCAACGCGGGGCCCCCGAGGAGCCGGGGCTGGTGCTGGCCTCAGCGGGTTGTTTTCTCCGGGATGCTGAGCTGGGGATGAGGAATTGCTCCCCGATCCTGGGGAGGGCTGTAGATGGGTGCTGGGGTGCTCAACGCGAGTCACAGCCAAAGAAGGATCTCCAAAGGGGAGGCAGAGCCTGGTCCAGCTGCAGGAGTATCAGTCCCTAAATTGGGGGTGCGTTGTCACCCGCACACGGTGTGGCAATGCCAGGTGCTGGAGGAGGATGCTGTGCTCCACGGGCTGGGCTCAGCTCGCTAAATGGAGGGGAGAGGGATGGTGTTTTCAGCTCGCTGCCTGCCCTGCCCATGCAGCAGGCAGGGAGTTGTGTGGAGGATGCTCTGGGCAGCCCCGGCTGTGCCAGGCCGGTGTGGGAGGCAGAGTGTGAGCCATGGCTGCATTGCCTGGGTGATGGGATTTGAGGGTTTGTACCGTGTCCTCAGCAGGCAGCTGGGTGTCTTGGGGTCCCAGGGTGGGCAGAGGGGTGTTGGGGGCTGACAGGACAAGAAGGAAGAGCTGAGAGATGGGACCCAGCTCTTTGGGGTAGGTACCAGCTGATGACTCAGAGGGAAGAACCCCCTGGCCAGGGCCAAGCCAATGAGTGACCCCCAAATGGTGAGTCAGGGGGTGTCTTTCTCTGGCATTTTCCATATGTAGCCCAAGACATCAGCACTTGGGCTGGGCAAGGGGTGCTGGCAGCACCCTGCCGTGACAGAGCAGTGGTTGGGTACAAGCAGGAGCAGAGAAACCCCAGGATGGTGCTGCCTGGAGGTGAGATCCCAACACGGGACTGTCTGCATCCCCCTGCCACGGGCTGGTGCAGAGGGAGGTGGCAGGGCACAAGATGGGTGCAGACAGCTGGTAAACCCTGCCCGCCGTGGGCAGCGGCTCCGAGCGGGTCCCCTCCTGGGATGGGAGCCGGGCTACAAACCGTGGACAAGCTTCTCGCCTTTAAACTGGAGTCAGATTCCTTGTTGCTGGCTCGGGGTGCAGGAAGCTGTGCCCAGGAGCAGGTGAGGAGGGACCCCACTCTAACGAGAAGGAGACGCATGAAATTAGCTGGTTCCACTCCCCCCAGCAGGCAGCCGGGGTGTTTTCCATCCGACGCCTTTTCCTTCTCATTCCCTGTTTTATTTTTTCACGGGGGAAGCGAAATTCATGGTGTGTGGCCCCATCGGCAAAGAGAAGAGCGATAGGCAAGCCAGCCCGTGGTGGAATCACACCCTCGAGCCCACGGCTGGTGGCAAGGGCATGAAGGACCATGAGTTTGTGGTGGGTCATGTCATCGTGGTGAGCATCTGCGTGCCCACGCTCGCCTCCCACGCGTCCAGCCACAGGTCAGCAAGAAATCACAGACCAATATGTGGGGACTGTTAACCACCCTGCGGCAAGAAACGGCCTCAAAAAGTGGGGAGAGGCCAGCAAGCTGCCCCCCACACCTCCACCACAGACCCCCGCAGCATCTCCTCGCTCTTGAAATGCTGTTGCTTGACCTTGGTGGGTGCAGAGGGTTGTGAGGGTCTCACCAGCTGTGGCTGGGGTTGGCGGTCCCCCCTGGTCACTCTCTCTATGGCTGCATTGAGCTGCTGTTCTCACCCCTGGAAAATGTCCCCTTGTCCCCTCCTTTATCCCCCCCCTGCAAATCTCAGCTGCCGGGAGCTGGCCCGGCTCCACCGCCGCTCGCACACTCCAGCTGAGGAGCTGGGCCATGCGGAGAATGCATTTGCTCACGGATTTCCCTCCCCTCTTGCTGTCTGCTCCCAACGGTGTCGTTCTCCCCCATTTCTCATCGCGCTCTCCCATGCTGAGGATGACTTCGGGAGCACTCGCAGCTCTTTGTCCCACTGTCGGGTGCCCAGAGCCCTGTGCTGTGTCCCACCAGGATGTCTTCCCTTGGAAAAAAACCATGGTTCAGGGATGCCACACAGGGCAGACAGCCCAGGATGGGACAGAAGGACTCTGAGAAGTCCTTGCCTTGCACACACATGTGCCAACCCTTATTTTCATGATCGATTCTCCCGATTCGGAGTGGACACGGTGTTGGTTCACCTGGGTCTGTGCCTGTTGCTCCCCTTCTCCCCTTCCCACTCACATCCCAAGGAGATGCTGGACACAACACAGCCAGGGGGTTTTCTTGTCTCGTGTTGGAGCACTGAGGGTCTTTAATGAAAAAGCACAATAAGGGTGAAATGGTGGTTTTTGAGCAGAGCTTTTGAAGATGATGGAAAAAAGAGCCTGGGCTCCTCTCTCAGCTGGGGAAAGGATATTTTCTAGCAGCTCCAGCTGCCTCTTGCTGCCCCTGGCCCAGCTCCTGCTAGCACATGGCTGCAATCCGGTGCTGTCCTGACCAACACACAGAGCTGTAAATTCAGCTTTAACCCCAATGGAGGTGAGTCTCCATCCAGAGATGGAGAGAGGATGAGGATGCAGAGTGGGGAGTTGGATGGGGGTTCAAAGCAAGCTCTGGCAGAGCCGACCCCGCGTGTAGGAGCTGAGCCCTTGCCCTTATAAATGCGCCATCCTGGAGCCAGCAGTAAAGCTGATGTGGCCTTCAGAGATGGAAACCTCATGGTGCTGCCGAAATCAGGCAGGGGAGCACCATGCCACGGATGGTCACCCAGGAAAACACATCCATGGGTTTCCTCTCCCTGTCTTCCTTCCTATGACCTACCCCAAAGAAGCAGAGCCACGGGTGATTCAACAACAACAAAAACCAAACGAAAAACAATCTCCTTGTGCTAATGGGATTGGTTCTGTCCCTACCACGCACATTCCAGCCCGGCTCGAGGGACCACTTGGGGCGGGGGAGAAGGGGAGGTTAATGAAGCCAAATTATTCTCCGTCTTCAAATGTCAGAGTTCAGCGCGGTGCCGTTGGCTGGACCTGGCGCAGCTGCTGTGCCGTGGCGATCCGGGTGCAGAAACCCCCTCACGGCAGCCGCCCCGCAGCGCCTGCGCGCATCCAGCCCGCCGCCAAGTGACATGCATTTTCCATTCCCTGGGCTTCATTACTTCTTGGAACGCAGACCTTGCTTGCTGGGCCATGAGGGGCTTCGCTTCCCTCCGTGTTTATTTTCACTGCCGTGTGTTCTTTTGCCAGGTGAGGAGCGCAGCCAAGCTGGTCAGGGAAAGCAGGGATGTATGGTTGCGGTTTGGCCCGGTGGATGGGAATCGGGTTCCCTTAAGTGCCGAGGTGGCGGGGTGGTGCAGCACCTGCTCACCTTGAGGCGCTGGAGTCATCCCCCTGATTTCACCAGGATGACACGTGTGCTCAACACTGCAGCATGTGCTTGGATCGTGGCCTCGCACCGGTGCCGATGGTGCTGGGGACGGCCAACGCCTCCAGCTGGCGTGGGAGTCGGTTCCCACAGGTGCTGCCTGCGTGGGAGTGGAAAGAGCCCAAGATTCATAAAAGAAGGTGTTCAGCCTTCTCCCTGAGCCAGACTCCACGTGGCTCTGCCGTCTGCTTCCCGCTCACGCCTGCTCCTCACACTCACTTTTCAGTGCAGGGCATGGCAATAGCTCCCAGCGCAGGCGTACGCGCACGTGTGCGTTATCCGTGCTGGATGAGACGGCACCGCTGCTCCATGGGGTAGGTAACACTGCCCCATGGGGTGGGTAACGCTGCTCCATGGGGTGGGTGATGCTGCCCCATGGGGTGGGTGATGCCACTCCACCGGGGTGAGAGCCCAGCCAAAGACCTGCGTTGTCTCCATCCCAGCAGGGAGGGGATGGTGCTGGGCCACTGTGTCGTGCCAGAGCCTCAGCAGCGGCTGCTGTGTCAGCTCAGCTCTGCAGCAGGAGATTGGAGACCTGCAGGATCTGCATCTCAGGATGGGTGGGAGCCTACAGACCCCATCCTGCCCAGGGGATGCAGGTACCACAGCATTGCTGGGAGTCCCACGTTCCCCAGGAGCTGGTGACCAGCCTCAGCCATGGGGTTATTTGTGGTGGTGAGTGGCCAGAGGTGGCACTCAAGGAGGGAAGGAGAGAGCATCTCACCTTCACCAGCTTCCCGGGAGAGACCGATAGTGTCTCAGGGAGCTAAAACATCTCCAAGCCTGAACACAACCATGGTGAGATGCAGGCAGGGTGTCCTGATGGGGCAAAATAAAAGGGGAGGAGAAGGACCAGCTCACGCCATGCCGTGGCCCATCTTTACACGGAGAGCCCCAGCTCTGCTGGCACACGCAGACGCACCCCAGCCCACATGCTCGACCCCTCCCCGAGCTCACACGCTTGCTGGGATTACACGGGGATTAGCAGAGAGCAGACTAGCAGAAATTGAGAATAAAACCAGCCAGAAGCACAGGCACCTAACTAGCCCACAGCACCCTCCAGACACGGAGATGGAGCAGCGTTCGTCGCTGATGCTGTGCGGAGGCAGGGAGCGAGAGGGAGGTCACTCACACGTTCCTCTCTAACAATAGCAAATAAAAGAATGGAGAGGCTTTGTTGTGCTGGGGAAAATCTAGTTAAGAATTGGAAAAAAAACCTCGTTGCGGCCAGCTGTCTGCTTCCTCCACCCAACACAAACCTCGTGGACCGATAACGCTGCGAGCCGCGAGGAATTCCTGTTTCTGAGCACTTGCAGGATGAAAGGAAAAGGTCGGAGGAAAAGGCAGTGCTGCCAGCTCATGATTTTGTCATTAGTCTCACAGTGCTGGATGCAGATTTTAAAGCCCCAGCTGTGGGAGTCGTGGGATATGCAAGAGCTTGGCTTGCAGTACAAGGTACATTGCTAAGACCTCATGTTTTTGGGGGGGGGAGAGGGGAAATAAAGTGAAAATATGACTCAAATACATCCTGATGGCTTAAAATGAAGATCAGAAAGGAGAAGAATGAAAATAGTTTGGAATTTATTCTTTTTTTTTTTAACCCAGTCAGCTAGACTTGTGATTTTACGGGCAGAGCACCGCTCTCCACGGTAGGAATACCAGCACTGCCTTGATATACTGTGCGCACGGGATAAATATATTAAAGTTGTGCGAGTTGCTCAGATGCTGTGCTAACACTGGTCGTAAAAATCACCTTAGATATAAGGCAGGCTCCTCGGGGAAGGGGCTAAGTGCACTCAACAAATAATGAATAGAAATAAAAATAAATATCAAATGGCTCATAAAATCAAACAATAATGGTAAAGAAAAAGTTCCTGGATTTGCTACGAGAGACAAAATCCCATCAGCGGTTTGAAATAACAAGAAATACCCCCTTTTGGTTCCTTCTCCACATGACATAAGTCAGCACGCCTGGTCACCAGAGTAGTTACGGAATACATCTTCCTTCCAGCATTTTATAAATGCATTTTTTCATGCTTTGAGAGACTTTCTGGGGTTCAATTTAACTGGGATCTGGGGAACATGTGAAAGGCATTTACAGCACGCGGCACAGCCTGGTTTTTCCTGCGGGGGAAGCAGAGGTGTAGCATTCACAGCTCCCAGCCGTCGACCCACCTGGGACGCAGAGGTTCGCAGTGAGTGGGCAGCCTGGCCAGGATAGCCGTCAGCAGGGCTGTTTTATTGCTGTGCATTTATTGAACTGAAATAGATGCACTTAAAATATCTATATGGACCTAAAAATAATAAAGGGAAAGTGTTTATTTTAAACCTTTTTAAAGAGCGGGGTGTGCTGCAAAGCTCAAGCTACAGAAAGCGGTCCCGGGAGAACGTGGAAGGTATCAAATGAAGCAAAGCTGGTGTTTGAGGAAGCAGAACAAGCACGAGGGGTTGGTAAGGAGGGGTAGGAGCCTCCAAAGACCAACAAAATGTTCAGAGCAACTGGTGAGGTGTGGGGAGAGCTGGGTGGGAACCACACACGCTCCCGCAGCTCCGTCTTGCCCGGCAGAAAGGGCATCGGGATGAAACGCCGGGGACAGACTGCTGAGGGCTCTGACCATGACTTACGGCGTTAACTTCCATCCACTGCCTGTCCCACACCTCCTCCTGCTCTCCTCACGCCTCGGTGCGCTGACATCTCCTCTTCTGTGTACGTCGGGTCTAAAATAACAGGGCCCGGAGGTCCTGGCTGGGGTCTCTGTGTGCTGCAGCAAAACAAATAGCAAATTAATAAGTACTGCTTCCCTTTCTCCCAAAGGTTTTACAAGGCTTAATTAATGAATGTCTGTAAAATGCATTTGGAGCTGGGAATGAAATGTGCTGTGGAAATGCCAAATATTTTTAATGCTCCAGCAGATTTAGAAGGTTACAATAAGAAAAATACACAGCTTCGCCTCTGAAACAGATTGCTCTCCTTGAAGCGGAGGGCTCCAGAACATGAAGTTTTCATCAGGCTGACTTGAAAGAGCATTTTCATGGCTTTCCAAGTGCATTTATTCTCATGTACGAGTTCCCCCTTTTCTTTATACAGATGTGGACACCAAGGCATGAGAAATCAAAGAAATTTACCCCCGGTCGTTGGCAGAGCCAACGCTACGAACAATTTCCTGATTTCCACTGATGACTGGAATGCCCTCTAGACCGTCCTCTCTCTCCAGATGCGTGCTGGCTTTAAAAATTACACGGACCCAGCGACGTTTGGCCTCGGTTCTGCCGATCGCTTTGGGGAGAGCCGGCAGCGACTCTTGATGCCGACCATGTGTGGGGACGCGGGGCAGCGAAGGCATCTTTGGCATCAGGAGGACGAAGCCGGAGAGCTGAGATCTCCGGTGACAGGATTGCACCCTCTGGAGGGTACTGTTGCTCTTGCACAAAACACTTATGGCAACGAAACCTGGTCCATCATCATCAGGATGGTGTGGTGGGAGGTTTTGTCCCCAGGGTGGTGGGCACCAGGGTTGTCCCCGCAGTCCTGGGCTTGTTGTGATGGTCCCTGCGGGAGACATTTAATGTCAGATGTGAAATCCCGAGGGAAAGCGTTACGCGTTTGGGTGCGGCTGCTGTTGGATAATGGTCGGCTGGAGAGAGATGGCATGAGGAGGCCCATGGTGGCCTGTGGGGTGGTGACAGAGCCCTGGGACCCCTCAGCCATGTGGCAATAACAGACCCCTCTGGACCTCAGCAGCTGTGGGGCAGTGACAGACTCCCCCCAAGTCCCCTCAGCCATGGGGAGGTGACAGTGCCCAGGCTCACTCAGCCAAGGGATGGGGACAGACCCCGAAGTCCCTGCAGCTATGGGGCAGAGACAGCCCTCAGCAAGCCCATGGCCACGGGCAGGTGACAGACCCCCGGGCTCCATGGTGACAGTCTCCTGTCCCCTCATCCATGGGGCAGTGACAGACCCCGAGGCCACCTCAGCCATGAGGGGGGTGACAGACCCCTGGGTCCCTCAGTCATGGGGCAGTGAC
>NW_010313317.1:0-19484 GCF_000700745.2 Antrostomus carolinensis
ATACAAGGGGGCTATTTGGTTTCCTATCTCTAATGAGATAGCATTGACCACTACACTGGGTGAACAGTTACCCTCTCAAAATCTGCTCTGAAGGCTTTATCTTGAATGCAGTGACTATGTACAATCAAAATTTGGATCTTCCCCTCCTTTTTGTTTTTCCCTTATCCTTAATATCTTCCACCCAAGTTTGTGTTCGCTAACAGAAGCTTTCAAGGACTCTGAATTTCTGAATAAACACCACTTGGATGCTGTACTGCTAACAACAGCATAAGAACTCAAAAGCATGCCAAACACTCCACCTATGTTTCTAAAGTTTTGGTACAACCCAAGAAATTCTTCTTTATCTTGTTATTAACCTATCAAACAAAGCCTGATGACCTCCATAGGTCCCTTTCAACTGCAACCATTATGTGATCCTGTGAATGTGCTAGAAACTAATACTCTGGCACCAGGAAGTGTAACAATTTATCAAATCAGAATGTTTCAAAATCTAAAATCTTAAATAAAAAAGGTCTATTTCATAGAGTGGTAGAGCAAGGAGGAAGTTATTTCTAATGCTGCATGATTTTGCTGTGGCTCCAGAAAAAAAATGAAAGCACTCATGGAACTTTGTCAGCTGGCTTGTTGTCACTAATGAGCTCTTCCTTTTCTTCCACACCAAGTGTTAAAGGAAGAGAGCTGTAAATACTGCAGCAGACTACCAGAAAAATACAGAGGAATTGGTGTTTCTCCAATGTGTCAGGAATTATCTGCTCCTTAATTTTAATAGGGTTGGGACTGCTGAATATTCCACTCAGTTATGAACAGATGAAATGCAGAACATGACAACACAAGGATGACCTACTTCCTCAAGTGATGACAATTTTGAAGTGCGTATGCCCTTAACTTACTTCAAGATACATCCCAGCACCTTCAGAAAATGCTCAAATTTTATGTCTTTTTAGCAACTGCTCTGTTGTTTGGGAGTTTTTATTTTAGTAATTAAATTTGATAGATAAGGGGAACCTTATATGTATAGTGTCTTTTATTTCCTTCAGTTATTTTACTGAAGGCCCTTAGAGGGTTAGAATTATGCTGTCAATGCACAAAAATGTGTCACTAGTGTATACATCATCATAGATGAAAAAGAAGCAAAGCTGTCAAAAACATAACTGTTGATTTGGTTTGGGTTTTTTTACTGTGGAGGGGAAACACCACTATACTCGTTTTTACTCTGCATCTAAGTGCACTGTCATGTGTTTGTTGCTTTTTTTCATGCACTGACATAACAAGATAGCTAATAATCCTCCTTTGTATTAGTAGGTTTAGCTGTAGGAGTGCTGTTGTCCAAAACAAAGGAACGAGCCTTCTTCCTCAGTCTTACACACACAGAGAAATTCCCATCAGGTTTTTTTTCAGAGTGCTTCTGCAGTTAACTGCTGTCCTCTAGTCAAAGAAAGAACCCATCCCTATCACCCCAAGTCAGTGTACCCATCTTTCACTGTGATTAACTCCAAAAAAGTAAGATCTACAACGGAATCAGATCTATCCTTACTCACACCACAGCTTCCTCCTCTGGCAGGAAACTACGCATGTTCAGTAGTGCAAGCTATATTGGTAGTCACAGGTATTCATAATATTGCCTTAAAAGATAACAGAATTTTTAGAAATCAAGAAGCCAATCAAACATGAACTAGATTTCTTTTTTTAAATTTCCAATATAGTTTTGAATATTGACTTGTACAACAAAATATACATGAAAATCATATGTGGAGAACTTTCTGTCTTTACACAATACCATTTTTATATTAAGCAGTCTTCCAATCCACAAAGCCCATCCCAACATGTTTTCAATATTATCTTGGTGTCTCACTTTCAACTCACAAAAGACGCTGGAGATTCAGTATTTACTTCCAGGATAAGATGATAATATTTACTTTCATAAACATATTTCAGCATATATCTGACAATCATAGTCAGATGACAATTGTTGCAATGGCATTCTCTTTCACAGGTTCTTTTAAGGAGGTTTCCCGATTAGATGACTAAACCAATTTAAATTTACTTGCACCTATGACAAATGAACATATTGTTGTGCATTAATTAATAGCAGTATATGGCCTCTCTATGACAAATGAACATATTGTGCATTAATTAATAGCAGTATATGGCCTCTACTTACATTATTCTTAACTTGCTTTGATAGTATTATTGTAGTTATTCCATTTTGATCATATAGACCAAAGAAATTGAAGGCTGTGTTAGTGTCTGAAGTAAAAATTTTATAGTAAAAGACAGTTTTTAATAACTGGTTATTTACAAAATAGTTTCCTCTGAGCCTTAAAAGTGTTAGATTATTGTAATCCTTCTTGGCTACATGTAGACACTGAGTAGCCCTAGTATGCTCCTTTGTACCCTTTATTATAACAGCCTCTAACTATAACTGTTTTCTGTGCCTTCTAGCAGCCGAGTCACTATTTCCCACACAACCAGCAGAGAGTGTGAGTGTTTCCAACCCATCATTGCTCTTATTTGTTCTGAACTGACAAAATATCTGTGTCATGGATGGTACTAAAACAACAAGCAATTCCATTCCCTGAGGAGTTTGCAGTCCTGTGTTCAATGTTGACCTTTTATAGAGTCCTGAGAAAATCGGGTTTGTTAAAAAAAACCCTAGGGTTAGATGACATTAATTCTGTAGTAAAAAGGAAAACTGTTCTTAGCGTTTCAGAGTGCCTAGTGCTCAGGGGATCCTTATCACATTCCAGAATATATATCTGATTATAAACTACAAATACAACCTTTTTATCTGACCTTGATGGATCTTATTAATAAACAGGTCAACCATTCTCTGTAAAATCTATTTTATTTTGATCATGCTCAATATAAATACAGAGACAAGTGACACACATCATTATTCTGAAAAATCATTTTGCATTTTGTTTGCTCTTGCAACCCAGATAATCCTAAAACCAACATGCACAGTTCATTTCAGCAATATACTTTGCAAAAACTAAAATCTCTGCTAAGACAGATCAAAATGTGTCTGCCTTTTGCTCATATTTAGTCTATTACTGCATGAATAGTCCTTTTTATGAAGAGGGATCTGCATGCTATTTAACATAAGTGGAAGTGAAATGCTATGCAGGAGGATGGAAATACATACTTAAAGAACAGGTGGGGTTTTGGTTTCTGTTTTTATTATTTTTATTTTTAACTCCTAGGTCCATTCAGTCTCATCTCACGTAAATTTTAATTTAATCTAATTTAATTAACTGAGGAACTAAAGTTTTGACCCTGGCTAATCAAACTCACTCACCAGGCTATGGGACATTATCTGCAGATATGAATACCATTGAAGGGCTGACCATCTATTCCTAATTAGGGAGAGAGCCTGCAGCAAACTATGCTCCAGACAAACCTCATTTTAAGGATGAATTTGAGATGTGCAGAGAGCCTGCACTAAAGCTCAAAGATAAACCTTTCTTAAAATGATAGCCTGAAGTAAGGTCCTAAATCTGTAATCTGATACCTAAATAAATTGTATGATTTTCAAAAGCTCTAAATACCTAAAGTAACTTCCACTGACTCCCAGTTTTCAGTTCATCTCTTCTGCTTGAATTTTACTTTAATCAGAACCACAGTCAAGGTGTCTATCAGACAAGGAAACAGACTATTGTCAAGGAAGAGAGCACTGGTCCAGTAGAAAGTGAAGGAAAATCACTTACCTGGCTTTGGAAAATTATATTAATCATTAACCACAAATACAGTAAGAAGGTTACATATAGCCATATCCTGATATACTGCCAGCTGCCACAACAGTAAAAAGATAATAAACAAAGGAAACAGATATTATATCTGTGCAGAATGACCACGACTTTGTGTGATACCATACATGCTGAGAAGCACAAAGATTCCAGCAACTTCTTGAGCTCTCCCCAGTGGACATTTCTCCTAAACATCCAACCTGAGGAGGTGAAAACCATACTGACCTCCCTGCTTTGAGATCATGAGAAGGGCAGTGTGAAGAGATGGCAGAGCACACGAGCACAGAAATAGTCACAGCTGCCACCTCCTACAGAAATGCTTGTTGGTTTTACAACATAGGGATCAGAATAAGACTTTATCATTAGGTGTGGCCATTTTCACTGATAAGAGGCAAATTCCCAAGCTTTGAGGCAACAAGAGTCCAAAGTCCAGGAAAAGGCAAAGGGAGAGAGGAGGTGCAGGTGCAGAAGGGGAAAATCAAACTTTTCTAGTGTCTTGGGTACTGCCTCTTTTGAATTTTATGCTGATTAAGTCATAAGAAGACTGTGGTAGATATATTTTAGCTAATACTAATATTTTCTGCATGTCCTGCTCATTGATTCTACCTTGCACTTTCCTGCCGACAATTTTGCCCTTGAACAGCCACATAATAGGAAATACTGGAACGATTGTCTTAAAAAGAAATATGCCATTTAGTCAGCAAGATAATCCTGTCAAACACTAACTCAAAAAAGGGGAGCATGCCGTGTTCTTCCATAATTTGGCAAATATGTGCATGAAGAATTAAAAGTAAAACATTTTTCCTGGAAAACTTCAGACCAATATTCATTAAAATTTCTTCTCAATTTTTTTTTTACAGAAACATGCTTGCAATCTGTTTAAAAGCATAACATATTGTGATGCTACAGTATGACTTAAAGCAGATGTTTTCTTGGCATTTGATGTGCAAATAAATTCTATATACTCCAGCAATTGTACATATTAAGTTTGAGTTTACTTTCAAGAGACACCATGAGTACAATTATGCAAAGAAAATACCAGATAATGTAAACCCATGTAAGTCTGCCCAAAACAAATATACTGTTATCTCTCAATATAAATATTAAATATAAGAGGAAAAGACAGGTTTTAACTGCTGGAGGGGGGAGGGGGGGAAAAGAAAGGAAAAAAAAAACAAACTACAAACCAAATCAAAGCCAGTGAAATGAGAGGACTTAATTTTCTGTCTTGTTAGAGTTATAAATCAGTGGTAGCTCCTTGGAAGTAAGTAAGAGTAAGACTCCAAAATACTGAGTTGAACTATGGTAAGAGTACTGTTTCCCAATGGACTTGCAATGCCTGGCAATAGACACATGCATTGTGCTGTTACCTCATGCCAAAGTTTCATAGTCAGGGTAAAATCTCAAACTATCATCCACAGAGTCCACGAGTGCACTAATAAAATGGGGATTTTCAAAATATTAACCTTATTTGTATTTTAAGATGAAATATTTGTTTCTGTAAGACCAAATAATTTTTATTTTTTCTAACCTTGAAAATTCAGTTTTTCACACATCTCAAAACACACAACGCACTGCTTTAGCAAGTATAAAGTGGGAGAAAAAAATCTACACACACAGCAAAAAATAAAGTGCTCCCAAAATGATCTTCCTGCAGTCCTTAGTTGCTCTTTCGCTAATTTTTCTGTCTTCAGAAGAATAAAGAATCCTCTCAGGCCATCTATGTTAGCTCAGATTTAATACTAATTACACAGCTACTTAGGTAGTTAAGATGATTCAGAATTTCTCCTTTATAAGAAAGCAGAGGATTCCCCTCCACATCTTCAGCCAATTGCTCCAAGATATTACATTTTTAGTAAAAAGGGCAAATCAATAATTTTACACTCATACATGTATGAGTGATACATAAACAGACATTCACACACATACACGTGGTCAGAACACTGTAGGAAGCCAAACAAACTTACTCAACATATTCATAGATTCTTATGGCCAGAAGGGGCTTTTATTCTCAACAGATTTGATCCTTTAATGCCAAAATCCATCTAGTTTCACCACGAGGTTTCTATTCTCAAACTCTCAGCATTTCTTTTAGAAAGATATGCAAATTTATGGGGGAGGAACTTCTCTATCTTCAAAGTTAATTGTTCCAATAATTACTCTATCTGTAGAAAAATTTTTACATGTAGACTCTTAGATGACACAAAAAAATTAAAAAAATCAAATGAAAATATTAAATTTTAATTATAATAGTCTTTATAAAGAATCATATTAAAACTTTAATAAGTTAAACTTCAAAGGAAGTATTGCAAGACCAAAATTCATGTGATACAAGCTCAGCACTTTCCTACAACATGTAGCCAGAATATAAATGGATGTTATACTCAGTCCCTTTTGGCAAAAAATATCACACTTATTTTGTCATGAAAATAGTTTCCATTTTAAACTAGACAAAGGCCTACAACAATAATGCCAAAAAGTAGAATAAATATGGCTGTACTTATTTTGAAACCACACAATTTTCATTTCTATTTTAAATCATACTTATCAGTTTTGTACCTTATGCCAGATTTAACAAACCTTATTTTTGTGGTTAACATCCCATTTGTATCATTCTGACGATGTCAGCAGAAAACTGTACAGAAGCTCAACCTCCATCTTGAAAGCATGGCCTGTCTTCAACAATGTTTTAAAAGGGTATTTGATGCTAAACTGTCCTTAGTAAAACCTATAGATATACTGCAAAATGTAGAAAACTTTAAGAAATATTTTAAAATACTTTTAATATAAAATATTACTGGGTTCTAAGGTTAACTGCTCTTTTTACTTTATTGACAAGAACCCATTTGTCCTTTTGCAAGTAAACAATTTCCTTACTTTAGTTACACAACAGCAAACAAAAAATTTAATTCTCCAAACCTTGGATTAAATTCTTTTTATCTCTTATTAAAAAACAAAACAAAACAAAAAACAAAAAACCAAACCCAAAGAAAACTTAAAATAAATAACAAATAAGTAAATAAGAGCAGCATTCATTTGAATTTCTACCTTGTCAGCTTCTGTTTCTTCATTATTTCCTATGTGGACTACAATTAGCCATCTATCAAATGTGCTGCTGTTATTCAGAATAGACTGATATTTCTTACTTTCTCACTGAAAGTAAATTTTCAAGTCTTAATTAATCTTGAAGCATTTACTCAATCCTTGAAACACTGTTTAAAAGAAGATGATGCAGCCTTCCAGGATGAGTGATACTAATGTCAGCTTCTAATTATTTTAATTGTAGGTTCCCTATTAAGTCAAGAACTAACATCTGGCGATACAAATGACAGTAAATAGCTCTCAATTGTTTGATAAAAATTCAAAAGTAAAAAAAAACAAAACAACAAAACCCAAAAAACCCCAAAACTTCTTTCTTTATAAGTTTTGTATTTCTTTCTTCTTCCCTTCTCTTTCCTCTCTTTCTAGTTTTGGGGGGGGGAGGGGGGAATAAAAATCTCTCTTCTCTAACCTATGACAGTTGAAATTCAGCCAATGGAATTCAAATGATTAAACTAAACTCAGGGTCTTATCCAGATAGCACCTCTGCTGTTCTGTGTAAAAACCCCAAGCAAAAATATTACATGCATTTTTATGGTAATTTTATTCATCTTCAGAGACAGATCGACACAGTTTTCTCCTATTTATAACCTCTCTCCTCTCCTCAAGATAGTCATATAAGAAATGGTCTGAAAATAATGAAATAAGAACATTTCATAAAAAAAGAAGTGGAACAGACTTTGCTGGTTATCTCTAAATATCCTTATTTTTCTAAAATTATCAAAATTTACGGGAAAAACTAACCAACCAAACAAAAACCAGCCTTTTGGTAAAACCATTCAAAATAATTATTTAGTTCTTGGCTTTGAGGAACCTTAACAACTTAGCTAGTTTATTGTCACCTTGATTTGTAATTTATAATACCAGGATATAATTTTTTTACATGTTTGGTCTGTATTTTTGTGGGGGTTTTTTGTTTTGGGGTGTTTTTTGGGTTTGTTTTCACATGTTTGGTCTGTATTTTTGTGGGGTTTTTTTGTTTTGTTTTGGGGTGTTTTTTGGGTTTGTTTTTTTTAAGAAATATATCTTTGGAATAGAAAATTCATATTTTTATGCAACTATATAGTTTAAATTTAGAATTCTCACATTCTTTTTTATTTTTTTTAATCATAAATGTCATGTAAGCCAATTTTAAACAAATAAAAATCAAACCTTTTTGGTAAAATAGACATATGCCTGAGTAAAAATCAGTTATTCTGAATATTGGTGGAAATTTTATAATAACCACAGACAGCAAGAGCCTTTGTAAACATGGGTTATGGAGAGCTGCAGACATAAATGCATGAAGAGTGTATTACAGAGATCATAACTCCAGATGTATGGCACAGAGAATTCAAATTTCATTCTAAAACATAACAGAAATTACCATAGTCTATGTAATCAATGCCCAAGCCTTTGACACTAGAATAATATACAGTGGGCTTGTAAAATGAAGCATTTATGGAGCTCTCTTCAAAAAAATATCTCTAGGCAATGAAGTGGAGAGTTCACATCTGTCTTCAAGGGCAGAACTGGAAGCAGTTTCCAGTGTGCAGAAGTGAATTTTTGTACAGCAAAGCAGTTAAAATTATGTCCTCCAATAATGTGCATTTAATATAAATCCAGTACTACAGAAATAATCCTTTATATTTAAAGATGGCACTTGGATACAATCATTCTAGTTATTCTGCAAAGAAACTAAGCAGCTTTTTTTTAAAAAGCTTGAATTTTTACTGCCATGTTTTCAGATATTTTGACGTATAAATTTACTTTTTTCTGTTTCAAATAAAATTAGAATATAGTTAAAGCAGTAATTCAAAGACAAAAGTGTTTAAATTACACTTGTATCTGAAAACAAACAAACAAACAAACAATAATTTTGTGCAAGTAATTATTTAAACTGACTGTTCATTCCATGATCATGTTTGGGAAGTTAAAGCATATCCCAAACATGCCTAGCTAGATTCAAAAAAATCATAATTCATGAGTCTGTTTAGGAGATCTTATTGCGGGTTGAACATTTACCTGTGCAACCAATCTGGTAGATTCATTTTATCACAGTATTTACCATTGTTTTGCTTAAATCTCCCTCATTAAGCTACATTTGCCCTTAGGAAAAAACAAAACAAAACAAACAAAAAAAAACCCTCACCAAAAACTTTAATGCTTAATTAGCTACTTTTCCATCACAGTTAAAAATGTACATTACAGCTATAATATATTATAGTAAAACTGTAGATAGCTTCTCTTCAGTTCTCTCTTTCTAATGGAGTATTTGCCAAATAAATCTTCACTGGATATTGCATCTTATCAAACTAAGTTGCTGATATTTTTCTATCAGTATGGCGTATAATATTACAAAAACATTCCTTAGAAATGACTTAGAAGTATTGCTATTAATAATCATTAATAAATTTCATTGGCAATGTTCGTCATGCCAGTAGGAAAAAAAGCCATATCTGCAACAACATTGAGTATTTTGGGACAAAAGTTTATCTATGTAATTGCAGAATAAATTGGGCTGAACAGAAGCCAGAGAAGAAGTAAGTCTATTTTTGTCTGGTTTTATGTAGAAGGAGTCACTCAATTAAACCAACAAACCCCATGAATGGATTTAACAAGCATATGCACAAATAAAATTAGGAAATGGTCTAAGGTTTTAACAGAAATTTGAATAAAACAGCAAAACTCATTAATTACAAAAGCTGGGGAAAACAGACTGTACCACAGTGCAAGGCTTGACACGAATGCTCACAGACACCACTGAAAAGAACCAGGAAACTCAACTGCTGGAGAATGAAGCACAACAAAACCCAGAGGACCTTGGGCAGCTCCAAGTTAACAAAGAACACCCTTTACTCTCATTCCATCAATAAAGATTCTTCTCAGAAAAATGCTAATTTAAAAAAGGGGGAAAAGAATGCTGCTCTGCTCAGCCTTCATGATTTGATAAGTAATTTGTGTTATGTAACAGTATGGTAACAATACACTTTAAGAAAAATACTTATCTGTAGGACTGGCTAATCTGCTTTTAGAGTTTCTTCTCTAAAACCTGATGAACCCTCTAGGAAGTTGTATGTTTCCTAGTTTGATTTGAAAAACATGTCATTGTAAATCTGTCATAAAAGCTTACTGTCTGCCAAAGCATGGGGCTGAAAAATGATGTCCAAAAAGAATTTAAGAGCTTCTTCTTAATATGAATCAGTTTTAATCAGTACATCAGAAAATGAATCCATTTTGTCAAAAGGACTATCCAAAGCATCTATGCTTGACAGAGCTTTTTGTGCAACCAATTAGGAAATAAACTCACTTAGTTTCCAGAATTATTTGAGATAAGAAAATACATCCTACCCAGTCTGAATAAAAAGACTATAAGTAAATAAAAGACTCAAATAAAGGTCTATAAATTATTAAGTCATATAGATTATCATATAGTACTTCAAACAGACTACTTTTCTTAAATGCCATTCAAGAATGTGAATACAGTTTATATTTGCTGCCCAAAACCACTCACAACTCTTTTCAAGCTGACCCAGATTGGTTCTACTTGTTTTAAACTCCCCATGTTTATCTGGTAAGTGTCATCACCTTATGTTATCTGCACAATGATGAAAGACATGAAATATTTCTAAAATGTTTTCTTGTGATAAAACTGCACAACCACATTGTATTTTTAAAAAGTGTGCATATTTCTAATGAGACACTAAGAGAGAGACAGCTAACTGAACAAAAACCCACTATACAATGGAGCAGGTGAAGGGAACCTACAAAACGCCATTTGAGGGCAACAGTGAGATTGCATTTTAGGAAGTTTAGAGAACTGGTACGTTTTTTGTGCTATCTTCTGTTCTCATTACAGTTTGACAATTTTCACCAGAACAAATTAAGTTTGTGATATTTTCTGTTATCACTACAATCTACGTGACAAGACTGCATTATAAATTTGCCATTTTCTATCCCCTTTACAATCATTGTTAGGAGAATAAATTAGATCAGCATTCATGGCTGCTAGTTTATCACTCTGTACACAGATCCACTAGATAGATAGATAAGTAGTATGTGACTTTAATCTTACATTTACCTGGTGAGATTTACAAGTGTCATCAGTAAAACTGAGACCTTTGCAAATTTATGCAAATGTCTTGTCAGATATAAGTAAACAGGAGGCTAATCTACAGAGTTCAGATGCAAGAAAACCCAGAGAAGCTGGGTTATACTTATCTCTCACTTCTTTCGTCTTTCCTTCTGATCTAGGCCATTTATTGTAAGTTCTACTCAGTTTCTGCAGACCTAATTTATGTTTTCTAAAAGATCATTCTTTCTCCAGACTCTACCATTCTTTCTCCTGTCCTATACAGATGATGATAGGTTGCTTTAAGACAGTTTGATCATTTCAGGATGTCAAAGTCCTGCTAAGAGTTTAATTCACAATGCTCATACAAAAAAGCTAAGAACCATTATAGTATTCTGTGAAATAATCAAAATATAACTGGAGAAGTTATTATCTATTTCAGACCGTCTAGTGAACCAGACCAGACACAAGCCCAGAAGTTGGCGTCTAGTTCAGTGTCTGTATCTCCTCTTCCTCCCTGCTCACATTAATTTTGAGGAAATCCAATTTTATATTTTGATAGAAAAGGGAAACAAAGTAAAATGAAATGTTCAAATAACTTGATGATAAATGTTATAAACTCCTGTTTTCTGTGGTATTCCAGAAAAGTGTCAGATAAGAATATATAGATAATTTCTCATCTAGGAATATGACTCTTACCGAGGCCTCTTTAAAATTCTGTACAAGGAGAGTGTGGCCATTCTGAATAACAGGGTTAAAGAAAGAATTTGCACAAACTTCAGTTAGCTTTCTATAAATATCGTAATATAACTATTATTTCCACACAAAAAGATCTCTAGATGCTAAATAGTATCCAATCTTGATGTGGTAAGAGCATCTGCTGACTTATGCAATACACATCTAGAATAAAAGCACAGTGGTGACTGTAGTCACATTCAAAAACTGCTGATGTGTTTCAATGAACATCAGTAATTGCCACTGGAAAAATGTCAATAAATCATGACAGACATCTTGACATTATGTATTTCCCATAAAACTCATCTGAACTGTTAAAGAATCATTGTGATTTAAGGCAGGTCTGTTGAAGTTCATCCTAAAGAGATCATTTAAAATTAAGATTCAGGGTGTTGTAAGGTAACAAAATTGTTTCCTGTGCAGCACCTGTGAAAAATAAGATTATTTAAACTGTAGAAGGGTCAGTAAGTATCCCTCAAGTATAGAACACTTTAACTGAAGTCAATTAGATCTGTTCAGCCCATGGTGGTTGAAAAGAACATCTGAAATGCTTTGTGTGTGTGTATGTATGGTTTTTTACATGCAAATTTAATTTTCTAGATCTGTAGGCTACTAGTAATCACTTCAAAAGCCACTCAACCTTGATCGAAAAATGAAATATTCTATTTCTAAACCTGGAATCATCATCATCTTAATTTGAATCAGCTCAATTTGTAAATAGCTAATTCAGTAATTCCCACTTTCAGTTTGACTAGAAAAGATGGTGGAAAAAATAATGTGAAAATCCTAGAAAGGCAACTTTTGAAGGCTGCTTAGTCTCTCTTCTGGAAAATCCAAAAAAGAACAAAGAACCACAGAACTGTAAATTTATCTCCACCTCTTCAAGTGTATAAACACCATCTTGGCTAAAAGAGCCAGAAGAGATGTCAGTAGGACATAAATCTCACCTGACTTGAAACTTCTAACAGAATATATCAGAGCTAGTTATCCTAAACTAATTTTATAGTTTATGAAAGGAAGCATGAGCATGCATCTCAAGAAGAGAAGTCATTGTCTTATTTATCTGTCTTAAAATTAGATACAACACAGGCCTAAAATGTTAGACATTAACTCTGTATTCTACCGAACCACTACACCATTATATCTCAAGAACGCTACAAGTCATGCTGTTTTCTGCCTGACGTCTCCCCTGTGGGCAAGTCGCCATGGCCACATCTACAAATAAATGGGTCATGGTCTGTTCTCTTTCACTGAGGTCAAGTGGCACTGCAGAGCTCCTGTCTATATGGTTTTACTAGCCCTCCCCGATAAATACATTTCAACCAAAACCAGAATTATTTAATTCAGACTGTCAACTGGGAATATTTTGCATACTATTACGCAAACTATGACCATAAATTTCCTGGATTTTGAGAAGTTGGTACATGCTAAAAACATGCCAGGGAGCATGCTAGTGATCAACAGTATAGATAGCTTCAGGTCAGTGCTTGTACAACTCATAATTCCTTTACTAATAGTTTATACTGCTTATGGTATCATTATATCCACTATGTTGTGTGAAAACATTATTTCAATAACCTAATTATTTCAATATCTTAAAACCTTTTTTTTTTTTCAAACACCTAACACCTTTTTTTTTAGTATTTCTTTAAATATTTCAATATATTCAGGAAACTTATGTTTGAAAACAGACTTTCACTGAATGAAATAGTTACTTCTGACCAGCTTCAGCACTGTAGCTGAAAAGAAAAACAGATGGATTCTCCCTTCTAATTAAAGAAGAGAGTTTACTTCCAAATGAACACTATGAATGAAATCACTCAATATTTAATTTGCCACAAATTAATGATAAGCTGTAAAACAGCACGAGGTAGATGATTTGCATCACAGTGCAACTCTTAAAAGAGTGTAGTTTGGTCATTAACCACAATTTGCAAATTATCCCATATAACAGAAAGCAATTAATAGGATGAAATTACACATGTCAAATCACAGATGAGCAGAGTCAAAATGGTAGAAGAGAAATTTAAAAAGTTTCTTCCAAGTTCTATATAGGTTCAGCTGGAGAAAAATATTTTTGTAATACAGGGGACACAGACACCTTCTAACTCTTCCCTACAGAAACTAAATAATGGGGATTTTTTGTACAGTGCAGAGATATGTGTGTTTGAAAGAGTCTCTGTATGTATAAGCATGTGACATATTTGCTCCTAATATAGCAAAGGGCCTAACTAAATACAGACTAGATCCTCAGTTTTCAAGAAAGAAAAACAGCTAGGTAGAAAATGTAATTGTTGTACCAAATTTCTGTTTACAGTGAATATATAATTTCCCATTAAGTTAAATGACACTTTTTCAGAGCATTGCCATCAAGAGAATGAAATCTTCAAGTGGTATTTTGTCTGACAGTAGATAATATTTGATAATTAAGCAAAAGGTGAGATAATTTACTGGTTACTCACTGCAGGTTAGCCGAAACCGTCAAACACTAATATATGTCTCTACTTTTTATTGGTAATTATTGTAAGTTCTTAGAGTTCTTTGATGTTCAACCCTTTTTAATTTATGAACAACTTTTCACAATTAATTACATATTCTAATTTCATGTTTGTGAGAGTATATTTGCTTTGATTTTGAAGGTAACATTTTAACACTGAACCTTTTCTATGATTCTCTGTTTCCAATTCCATGAAAGATTTGTACATGAGGATCTTTATTTTAAACATTTATCTGCACTGAAATGGATCAGTATTTTGCAGTTGGCTCTTACTATTATAACCACTATTTGAAAGGATTTTGATTTTGTGGATTTAATCCATCTTTAATATGTGTACATTTAAGCCAAATTCAGGAATATATTCTTAAAGACAGAATGAGAAGAGTACTAAAAGGAAAAGACAAATCACGTTGCTTATTTTAGCTCTGTAATACATGATAGTATAGGAAAAAAAAAATCTATATTTAACCTGTACAATTACAATTTCTATTAGAAGTAAATTCTTCTATGTAGAAAAAACAAAACCAAAAACACAATAAAGAAAAATAAAGCTGATAGCCTTGGCTACATGCTTGCATGAAAATACAACATGTAGAACAAGTCTTCAGTGATACCTACATATAATTTGGAAACTCTGTAGAATATGAACAGTGAAGAATCCAATAAACTGAGTGACTAAACAGTTGACAGTGTCAACTACTGTCTAAGAGAGTTTAAAAACACTCCAACAGGGGGAGGATACAGAGCTGAGCAAGTAAAACAAATATTTCTGAATTTCCAATTCTAGATGATATTTTAAATGTTTTTTTCATTCTGTTTACTATTTCAAATTTTCTGGCAAAACTAAGGGGAAAAAATTACAAATATTTTAGTCCCTTTTTCAGAAATGTATTATTTCAAGCCAATGAGCCTTCAACCCCAGATCATATCAGTAACACAGGTTATTTCTGTAGATGGAAATTTTATTTTATTTTCATTTTTATTCAGTCTTTTAGGACAGCAACCTTTTTGACAACATGCTGGTTTGTAAAGTTTGACATGGCTCAATGAAATGAAGTTCATTGAGAAGTTCAGAGGACACTGAGTTTTAGATAATCAGAACTGATGCTGATATAAGGTAAAATTCAAATCAGCTTTAAAAAGATAATCAGAGACACACAGGCATCAGCTTGTGTTCTGTGTGTTATTACATGAGATGTAACTATGGCCATGAGTATACTTAAGAAATTAGTTAAAAACCATAATAAGAAAAGGAAAAATTTACTACTCTACATCTAGTTCCCTTTTGGGGTGTACCTTTTAGAATACAACATTGTTTTTTCTAAATAGAACAATAAGCACCTAAAATGCCTGGACATGTACCTTTTCTTTTATCTGTCTCTTATGAATGTAAATGACAATGTGAATGTACAAATCCCATTACAAATCAGAGCTAAAATAGTATATTCTCATCACACAAAAACTGTAGAATCCAGTAGCACTCATAGTGTTCATATTCAAAGGTGTATCTGAACAAAGAGAAATTGTGATTAGGCATCTTTGAAAACAGTCTGGTACCCGAACTGCATAGTGTCTTACTGATAGAGTGCACTGAGATTTTATGCATGACATGCCACAAAATGCAATTTCGCAGTAATTATCAGAAACAGAACCCTTAGCTTCAGTAGGAAACACTCCAAAGAACTGACTGAATTCTAGGGAGAGATTAAAGTCTATCACCTCCTTTGTTATCGCTCAGACAAGTGAAGGTTTTTGCTTTTTCCTACCCCTGTGGAAAGTGGCCGACAGAAGCAGGATTTCACTGTTTTAGCCATCTGCTGAAATGCCTTTAATGAAGCTTGAAAGAACAATTCACACATTTTTCTTGCTATTGAGATAAGGTCAGAGGAAATAATTTAAAACTGAAGAAACTTTTCCTTGTTCAGTTCTGCATGAGGTGAATTAGATCTAATGTTTCTTTGAGGTACACTAGAACTGGAATCACTGACCTATTCATGGTGATGCACATGACTTGAGTCACTCTGTGACACGTTCCCACCTGAATCATTTAAATGTTATATCATGAAATGCTTACTCATTGACATGAACGCTATCCTAAATGGGTAAAAAAAGGTTTGATTATATCTCTAGCTCCTATGGTCCAAAAGACACAAATTCTCTGTATGATTCATTTTCCATAAATAATTCTAACTACCAGCACTTGCTCTAAATGATCAAGAAATTACTATGTTTTAATGCAGATTGATGTTTTAGAAGTTAGTATTTTTAATAAAATTACTATGGTATTTTCTTACTATTAGATGGCACAATGTAGTATCTCAAAGTCTCTCTTGCAGACTCAGATTAAAGCCTTCATAGATAGTATACACACAGGAAAAAAAGATTAGTAAATAGTAACTTAACTTAAGGATGTTATTTCTTGAAAAATTCTTATTGGAAAATTGGAACTATGCATGTTGAAAGAAGACCATAAACAGGAATATTAATCAACTTCAATTTTCAAGGACTATGTCAGAAAATATCTCACTGAGAATTTCCAATGAAGTACTTTTTTTCATTACAAAATGCTTATTCACTATATCCAAAACTACCTGGAGAAGTATATCACCTTTGATAAAATGTTTGTTGGGAAAGTGTTCTCAGATACTCTAACATGGCCAATATCAGAGAGTGCTCATAGAAATAGAGCAAATATTGATATCCATAAAGTTAGAACACAGATATAAAGCTATCAAAAATATCAGAGCTACATTTACATTTTTGAATGTAAATATAAATTTTGAATTAATTTTTACAATGTTAATTATTTATGCAAATTATAATCTTTAAAAAAAAAAAAAATTAAAGTAGTCCACTCCAGACTTCACAGAAATGTGAAGAATTGACCTTTTCTTGATCAGGTAGAGAGTAAAAATGAAACTGTCTCTTCTAAAGAGTTCCAGAACCTCTGACCTGGGAATATTCTGTAAATGTCAAGAGATCAGCGTAGTAAAGAAAAAAGTTTCTGCTCAGTTCCAACATGAATCTTTCTTTAATATTTTCAGTCATGTCTGAAGTTTGAAATATTTTTGTTCCTATGGACTAGTTTTTATAATTACTGCCAAGACGTAATCTTTCTTGTTCAGCCAGCATTCAGAAAATACTAACTCACTTCCACTCTAGAGAACTTGTTTGATGTTTATTTAAGCACTTAATTTAATTCAGCAACATTTCCATTAAAGATAAAGTCCTTAGACATTCTCTCTCTCACTGACATACACAGAAGTAAGACGAAGAAAATAGTGAGAGGAAGAGATAAGTGTACTAAGAATTTCCATTTCCAGAAGGCTGTTACGCAAGACACTGATTAATCTCAGGCATGAGAAGTGACAGTCATTGTGCAAAGAAATGATTGCTTGACACTGATAGAAACTGCCAACCAATAGGACACTTAAGTAATCTTTTTGTGATGTTCAGGGATTAACGGACAAACTGTTGCATGAAGATGGAAAATGTGTATGGTCATATAAAGACACATAGCTCCATAGAGTGATTCTTTTGGGTGAAAAATGCCTTGAAATAAATAAAGATACCGTAATTTCTTCATACTGCCAGAATGTGAACAAACCACAAACGCAGAAGTGTAAGACACTATCTTCCACTGTGGGAAGTCTTTTTATTTAAAGCGTACATAAACACAGTCTCCAAACTATAAAGACCTTATAATTAATATAAGATCTTACCCTGCCTACAATCAGCGAGGAGAGATAGGAACTTGATCTGAGATTGTGACACCTAAATTTTGTTTTCATGAGTTAAGGGTGGCATTCAATTTCTTGAACCTGAGGGCCAGTGCCATTTTAGATGCCTGACTGTATCCTGCCTCACCTATGCCCGATCTTTTTATATACATTGCCGTATCCAAGACACTAAAAAGGAGTTGGAAGATACGAGCCAGTATCTACAGGAAACCTGTGCCTTCTTGTATTGCAATCAACAAGCAAAGAATGGTACTCTAACATGCTTGAAATGGTATTGAGTACCTATGTTTAGTCACCTGAACCCTAGTCTACTTCTCTGAGTTCACATTATAAAGCACACTAAAACAGATTCTTGGTGGCATCTCTCTAGGCTACCTAACTCGCTCTTTAGGTTCCATTAGGTAGGCTGACTGGATCTTCACTTACTCTAACAGGAGGCTGGATACCTATTTGTAGGCAACCAAATGTAGAGATAATAAATTTTAACTGAATCCCACCCAGTCTCAAGAGTCACAGTGAGCCCCAGGAAGAGAACAGGAAAACACAAAAGCTGATCCAGTGTCCTTAAGCTCCTGCCATTTCTTCATTGAACTTTGTATTAAAAAATGTGCATCCACTGTAGTACAACCTGTGATTTCAAACTCTTTTTTTAATATTAAATAAAAATAATAATAATGCTAAGAAGTTAAAAGGTTCAAATATAATTTAAAATAAGAATAAACAGAAGCCAGTAATGTTCCTAACAATGATGACAGAAAATATGTGGCAGATGTAAAATGCAGTCTCACGGGTCATGTTATTCTTTGGTCTAAAAAGTAGCTACATTTCTTCTTCAACTTCTGTTTATTCAGAAGTAGTGAAAAATTTGTTAGAAACATTATAAGTTATAGAATAAAACTCCTACAAATATTTATATACAAGGATTCACACACATCAGTGAACACAATCACGATATGGTGCTTAACAAGCAAGCACTCATTAGATAAGCTCATGTAACTATCAGCATGCGCACTTTCAGCCAATTCCACTGCAAATTAAAACACAATAGTTTGTTGTGCTTACACTACTTGTACCGATGTTTGTTCTAATGCATTGATACACAAAATGAGAACAAGCTGAGAATACACTTATTAGCAATCAAGTTAGTGTAGCTTAGGTTCTAATGTAGCCACAGCACCTGACTAAATGTTCATTTCCATTCTGCCTGAATTTTAAAAGGTGGTACATTCATATGTTATGTCACCTTTGTAGCAAATAAAGTTGTCTTATTATCAGTTAATGCCACTCAGATGACATGAGCTAATTCATTAAAATATGATGCTGATTTTTTTACACCATTTAACAGTGGACATCTAATATGGGCAGGTACGACACTCCGCTGACCAGTAGTTTGTCAAACTGCTACAATTCAGCTCATACCTGATGATGTGTTTGAGCACATTCTGGAACTTATTTTATAATTACTTGATCCTTTACCAAGTAATTAGTTTAAATAAATTATCAAGTAAAAAAAAAAAAAAATATGAGAAATACAGTATGCTGCATCAAAACATCTTTGTTAGTGAATCTCTTCAACATCTTTGTTAGTGTCATGGACAGTGGGATTGAGTGCACCC
>NW_010313318.1:0-23933 GCF_000700745.2 Antrostomus carolinensis
CGCTGGCGTGAGTGGTTCCAGCGTCCCGCAAAGGTCCGCCCTGTGCTTCAGCGAGGGGTGCGGGTGTTCCCCTCTCCTGCTCAGCCCGACGCCGCTGATCATCTTCCCGACACCTTCCTAACCCAGCGGCAGGTTTCACCCAGGAGAGGCCGCAGATCAGGTAACTTAAGAACGGCCACGGAAAGCCAGAAGCCGTTGGATCGGTCACGCAGGTGGTGCAGATCTCCCACCCAAAATGGTGGGGTGACCCGTGAGGTGCAGGGTGGGCAGCGTGTCGGCTGAGGGGGACGGTGACCTCTAGAAGTGCTTCAGGAGGTCAGGCAGACACATCTGGGGAACCAGCCTCGCCATCGCCTTGTGTGAGTCGCACCAGGTGAGAATAATCTGACCCTTTGACACCAGGGTCTCGGCAGGAGTCAAAGTGCCTTTTCCATTTTCACCAGATGTTTTAGAGCTGTGCAGTGTAACCAGACTTAAGGAGATCCACTTGAAGTAAGATTAGTCAAGATTATTTTAATCTTGGTAAAGTCATAAAATTTTACAGTGATTATCTTAAGAAGTGATCTTTTGCGATGTGTTCACTAACGATCTTGGTCCTCTGTAGTAGGCTGGTGTGAATAATTGTGGAAGGCAAGCAAGCTAGCAGAATTCTTGCTTTTGAAAACTGGAAGTGACTTTGGACTCCTTCAGCAGATGCTCTGTCTTCTGAAGCTGTTACTGTGTGCTGTACCTTGGCAGTTACTGCTGACATAATAGGCCATAGCAGTTCTTTTGGAGATATGCAGTTTATTAAGCAGTGAAGTTTCTGTATTCTGCTCTTCTAGACATAACATGGGCTTTTCTGTGTACAGAAAAATCTTCGGGAATTTTATTTGCGTACCTCACAAGAAAATATCAGGCAGTAAACATTTTGCATCAAAACCAGTCAAATTACTTTTCCTGCTTAGGAAATGGTAACAGACCTGTGAAATGACATCCTGTGGAAAAAAACCAAATAGTTATGGTTGCTGTGTAGGGCAGTGACCGTCCTCAGATGATAATTCTGGGATGACAACTGAAATATGGCAGTCCTACAGTGTGTGTGCTGCTGTATCAATTTATTCAGGTGCTGTAATGAATCACGCTGTCCTTTCTTATGAGCCTGAAGGCTTTCACTTGGAGATGTTTGAGCTGAACCCTTGTATCCACCTCCCTTTGTGTGTGAGGTGTAATTTGGAAATCTTTGCTAGCTGCTGCGCATGGCAACAAAGGAGTCGGCAGAGTTTTCCCAGTCCAAGCCCTGATAAAGCAGCATTCTGTCTTGATTACCCCTGCCTTGACTGGAGGAGGAAATATCCATTACAGCCACCTCAGGAAATAATTCAGTCTTTGTTGGGAATAAATATGATTATATTAAATAAACACTGTCAAAGACGAAATCTAAACAGAATATCTGGTTCATTAGCTAGATCAGCTGTTTACTTACCATTGTGATGTTATGACAGTGGGTAACACATGCTTCTTCACCCTTTTCTGGGAAACAGTATTGTCATTACTAAATTCATGTTTTGGTTTGGACTGCTTTCCCCAGAAGCTGCTCAGGTGAGGAACACTAGTTAAACAGTAGTGAGCAGGCTCGCTGCTAGCAGGGCTCTAGCGTCTTTCTGGGGAGCTGTCAGAGCCCAGGAATACGTCCCGAGGGTATATGGTCAGGTACCCCGCGTCCTGGGAGGCGAGGCAGCGCTGATCCCCTGAGGTGGGCCTGTGTCTCGGGCTACGCTCTCTGCAACACCTAGAAACAGACTGTGCCTTGGTACAGGGTCAGTATCTTGCAACTAAGAGTTTAATCATAACTGCTTCCCTGAAACGCACTGGTGCGCACTTTGTTCAGTCACACAAATGTGTGTGTTTGCTCTGTTGTTAGCTGCTGGGAAGTTTGTTAAGCTAAAGATAACAGAATAATTATTCTTCTTCCTGTACAACACCCTCCTCCCTTTGCTTGCGCTAAAAGCCCTAACCAACAAATGTAAAATTCCTCCTTGGACAGTACCAGCTTTAAATAGAATTTAGCTGTTTCTAGCTAACCTCAGGAAGTGCCCTTTCCCTCTCCGCACTCTAACCCTTTTTAATAGCACCGAGGCATTAAAGAAGCAAAGATTAAAAGTTATTCTGTGTTGTTCTTTTTATGTTTATAGCTTTGAATCTTTTCGTGCTTACAGCAGCAGACTAGAATAGGTAATACTCAGTATCTTGTAGTAGTGTTGTAACTAGGTACCCTTGAAAAAAAAAAAAGTATATTCTCCCTTCAAACACTGTGTTATGCTTTTTTCTACTGATTTTAAAAGATTTTGGAGATCTTTTGAAGAGAGAGGATGATTAATGTACAGAGTTTTCAAAGAAAAAGTGAAAGTGGAGAAGTGACTGTTTAGGAAGGAAACGAGAGAACACAGAGGTAGTAACAGTAATACAGGCAGTCAGAGAGAAGACCTTTCTTTCTGATGAAGACTACCACAGATGTATATATTCACTGAAAGCATGTTCAGAAGCTGGGGGGACAAAGCCCATCGCCAGGTAACCTGAGAGTGGAACTTTGTTTCTGCAGGACACCACTTGAGGAAAAAGTGCTTGCAAGATTTGGGGGGAGAGGCTAAGTATTTATAATCTGCGTTATCAGAAATATCCAAACAGAATAAAATAGTCCTTATCCTAAGGAGTTTTTAGTTTCCAATCTAAACCAAATAGAAACAATGAAAATATATTGAGGTCTGTCCTGAGGGTCCCTTAAAGCGTATCTGCGTTTGTGTAAGTAAGGACACCTGCTATCTGGTAACAAGGATTACAAGGGTACTGAAGATTTAGGCAGGGGCACACTTGCTTACGGCTGTGAGAAAAGATGAGGTAGAGTCATTGATTTGATTATTATGTGCATCTTGTGGTGTCTTTTGGATGTTTTCCAGTACCTTCTGGTCTTCTGGATCAAGGCATCGTGGTTTTGGAACTAGCAGGAAATGATCAAGGCTGTTCATTGTAAAACGATTGCTGTAGACGATCCCAGCTATAGTACTCGCTGGTCTCCAGCGGGATGTGTTGCTAATGATCAGCCTCAGAGGTACAGCTTTAAAAGCTGGTGTCATCAAGGAGTGGGTAGTACAGCAGGCAGAGCCAATGGACTGAAAAGGTAAAGAAAGATTCATTCCTGAAAAATTGAAAACAGCATATTTGGAGGAGTAAATGTAGTATAGGTCAACTTTAACTCCCCAAGTCTGGTCAGTTACAGCGTTAAAGTGACCAAATTAGTATTCAGAAGCTTTAAAAGTTTTGTATAACTGAGGTTGGTGGTTTTGTTTTGTGGTTTGTTCTTTTTTTCTTTTTTTTTTCTTTTTTTTTTTTTTTTTGAAAGATCTGTTAAGCTTACTTGAGGCAAAGCTCAAAGTACAAATTTGCATGCTCATAGCCTATGTGGTAGTAGTATGATCAGTGGTCTCATACTTCCTCTAATCTGCCCTGGAGCACTTCAAGAAGCTGACAGAAATGTCCCTATTCATTTGTCCATATGAAGGACAGTAAGTAAGCAAGAGTGTTACTAATCCCCTTGCAGAGCCTAGGAAGGTAGTAACAGATTTGCTGGAAGTGTGTGACTGACCTTGCACACGTCAGAAATGTGGTGAGATTGCAAAACCCACAAAATAAATGCCCTGTTCTGCTCTCTTCTTGTGTGCAGCGAGCAGCGAGAACTTCCTGAAATCTCAGCACAGGCTGCCTGGCCTCCTGTCTGGGAACCTGGTGCTTGAGATTTGAAGCATTACAATATTTGCAGTATTCCCCAGCTTTAGCAAGTCTGTAGCCACTGCACCTGAGCCACCAATGGGCTGCTGTTAATTTGCCTTGCCATGTATTGAAGGTGTTTAATTTTCTGTGTTTGTAAGTGACATGTTTTTAATAAGCTCTTGTTTAAGGAGTATTTATTTATCAACAGTTCTTGGGCTTTCTAGACTGGGTTCTCAAGGCTTTTTTTGTGTGCATAAGTAATTGGACAATTCTCCCCTTCCTCTGATGACCCCTGAAGGTGTACCAGGTGTTCTCTCAGTGCTCTGCAACTTAGCAGGAGCTTTTGAGGTCACCATCTCCCACCCTTAGACATTTATACCCTCATCTCCCTGCCAGGACAGTTAGGTGTCCTTGCTGCCAGATGTCACAGCAGCCATACCGTAGCAAGGGCAGAGCAGTTGCCCTCGGATTGGGAGGGGAGGCTCTGCCGAGGGCCCTGGTGCAGGTGAGGATTCTGACATGTCCCTCTGGTTCAGGAACCCAGACGATGGGCTTGCAGCTGGGGCTGCAGGCCCTCACCAACCACCAAGTTTAAACATTACAATTCCCACGTGGCCACTAGAAGGTGGAGAATTTATGATGTGGAGGCGGAGGGGTTTGGAAAAAAAAGAAGCAAAAGCTGAATGGACATTTTCTGAGCTTTCTGGTGACACCCCTTCTCCCCCGCTTTAAGGACGGCTAATATCCTGTATGCCTTGGCTGGATTGTCACTGAGAACTTAATGACAAGTTGCAGACTGAACTTGAAGTGTTATTGTGGTTTAAATTAGATTCTTTGCAGTGGAATTCCCAGCGGAAATTCTTAGCTTTCCCTTAAGGAGTAACAGCTAATGTGCTTAGAAAAGAAACCAAGATTTGTGCAGGAATTTGAAGTTTTCATCATTCCGGGAAGAAAGGCAGGAGTCGGAAGAAGATGATAAACCTGGTGTAACAGGGAGAGTAGCGTTCAGTGGCGAAGGGACTCAAGTTGTCCGTGTTCAGTAAAAACGTGGTGCATTGTGGTGCACAGGTGATCAAACAGTAAAATAATCTCTCTCCAGTTGCTTTGTATGGCTACCTATACGTCAGTCACTTTGTACTGGTTTGCTTTTCTATAGTTGGGTGAGACCGAACAGGAGTGCCACGTTGCCACTCTGGCATTATCTGGAAGCTCAACACAATCGTTCATCACCTGGGTGTGCAAAGCTCCCCAGAGGTGCAGGGCTAGGCACAGGCATGTGGCCTTCTACAGTCAGAGCTGTATTGAGTCACTACTTCTTGTGTGACACTTGTCAGAAAGAAACACCTTGGCAAATTTTTCGTCTTCAGCAAGTTTGGTTTGAAATAAGCACGCAGGGAGACAGTGAGCTTGCTATAGCCAAAGTATTTCTGTTGTATGAAGTAAGCATCACTTTCTTTTCCCCCTCTGTTTATTACAGTAATCTTTAGCGTTGCTAGCAACATTAATAGACAAAATGTTTTGAGATATTAAATGCTAATGTTTTTTAATGTGTGCTTTCATCTAAATTGGCTTTGAAAAAGCTTGTAAAAATCTATCACCCTTGGGAGAGTGTAAAAACCCCAATCCTATCTTATTAAAAGTGAAATCTTTTGACAAATGCTTCCAGTTATGTTGCAGAATAAATGACCACAAGGCAAGTAATGTGAAGAAATGAGGGGAATTAAAAAAGCACCTACATAATTCCTACAATTTATATTCATATATGGATTAAAACTTTCTTGAAATCTTTTGTCATCAAGATCCCTTGTAATAAGTTAGGTAAATAACTCATTATTATCTCAAGATCATTAATTATTATATAGAGAGCAGTTTTACACCATTTTATACATATGTGACAAGATCCCTTTTGTCCTATTCTAGCCCCAGGTGTTACCATTCATAAGTAATTTAAAAGAACTGAACAGCTGAAAAATCAAAGATCTTAAGTTAAGGCTGGCATTTGCTTTTCAAGAATCCCACTGCAGGAGAAGAGGATCTAGAGCATCCAGGGAACCTTTGGCAGGATCCTCAGCATAAGGTGAAAGGTGGCTCTGTGCTCCTAGGTAAGATTATGCAACAAAAAACTTAGTAATTGTGTCTGTTTGGGGGATCACATGGGTAAAATGAATAGGACTGTTGTGGTATCTAATGGAGAAACTGTGAGTAAGACCACAGAAATCAGGAAGGATTAACACAGTGGTTTGTTGAGGTTAAGAAAAGAGAGAGAGGAAAAAAAAATATGTGCTGTTTAGTGGCTGAAAAATGGGGCATTAAAAATAGCTTGTAGTAAAGTAATTTGTAAAATAAAAATCTAGGTAATAGTTAATTCTCTGTTTTAAAGGTGACGAATTGAGACATGATGGCTAAGCTGAAGTGGTAGAAATTCTGGTTCTAGTAAATTTACTTAGCAGAAAAGGCTCAGTGGGTCATTAGGATGCCAGCCTTGAGAGAAGGCATGTCATATCCCAAAGTATATGCATGAGATTTTTTCTCCACATGACCAAGCAGCATGCACCTTCCCCAACCCAAGCTCAGCAGAGTTAAAATCACTTGTATTGAGCTGACGTTCCCTAATGAAAAATGACAGTATCTTTGTCCTATTTTTGTCAGATATTAAATCAGCATTACAGGAGACTGCCAAGTAGAAATAGGGCAGGATAAGCTGTTACATTAATAGGTTTGACTTCTACCTTGGGGGTTGAGGGGGATGCTTTTTACAGAAACTAGGCCATATAATCTGGGAGAAGGATTTCAAGTCTGGTAACAGTTACATTTAATTACTAGATTTCCTCTGTAAGTATGGAAAACAAACGTCTACTGTGAACGATTAGTTTAAAAATAGCAACATGCTGCTTAAAAGGCTGCCTCCTCCATCAGTTTTCTTTAATCTTTTTGTGAAATAAAGGGAATTTATCTTGCTTGAATCTGCCTTTAGCAGCCCACCTCCACCCCACAGGCTCTAGATGAAGACACTTTCAGTGAGTGAGGTTTCCCCCCTAAGGAAGATTGTTGCCAGAATGGCCCGACGAAGGGGAGAGCAATAAGCAGCCGATAGCACGTGTGTCTTCACAACCTGTGATACTGTTGAGGCTTGGATTTGGGTGTATTCTGGCCTTCCACCTACTACAGGCTTTAGGAGGAGAAAAAAAAAAAAAAAGAAACTTGGTAGATTTCTGTAAATTTAAACCAAAGGTTAAGATTATGCTTTATAGCAGATTTCAAGATTGGGACTTAACAATTTAATTCTAGCCTCTTCCTTGAAAGAGCTTGCTAGGAAGTATGTGCTTTTGTGGAAAAGGCGTGTTTTGCTGTTGGTCATTGTTAAAAGATACAGAGGAGAAGGCTAATACTTGTATTTTTTTTTTTATTATTTTTTTTTTATTTCAAATAAATGTCCTTACTGTGTTCCCCTTGCTTGGGACCAAACAGTTTTGAAATGTTTGCTTACTCACTGGAATATCATTTGAATTGGTATGTCCAAAGTTTGAAAAAAACCCAAATACTTTGCTTAGTGCAAGCTGTTTTTGAAATATGTTGATGCTTTCCTAGGGATGCAATTTATAGCGCAGAATTCCTATTTTCTGAAAACCCATTGACTTCCCATGGGGGAATAAAAACATTATTCTTACCAGGCTACATACATATATTATTACTAAACCAAAAATGGCTGTGTTTTGTAATGAAGAGATGATGCTTAAAAAAGGGGTGTATTAAGCAGGAATTAAGCCTGCTTCTCCATGCGTAAGCATGCTTTCTTGCAACTTGCAGAATAAATAGCTTTTAATTTTCCTCTCTGTTATAATAAACTAATTGCTTGCTGCTCTATAGTGGTCTGTATTTCTTTTTAAGTTTCTCTCTTGCCATGTCTTCTTTAATCCTTCATTCTAATTGCTGACTCCAGTAATGTTTTTTTGTATTGCTCTGACTTTCCTAAGCTACAACTTACTTTCCTTTGATTTCCTTGTGGAATGTTCAGTTGCAAATGCTGGGCACTGATGTGCTGTAAACCCCTGAGCAGCAGGAGAGAATTGTAGGAAGGTATAAGGTAAAAACAGTATACTGGTTTACATGCTGTTTACATTTGGAAAACTTTCTTTACAGTTGAAGATCTCAAAATATAACTGTTAACGAAACTAAAGCATAAGCAGATGGTACTCAGCCCACAAAGTTTCTTACTTATTTTGTTGCCTTTTAAAAAATTGGCAATGAATATGGCTCTGCAAGAACTGTTCTGACTTGAGTGAATACAGTCGATATTTTTAATAAAGCAGAAAGTACTATGTTGAATAGTGTGCCTTAGAAAAAATACAGGATTTTTAATGAAATTGAGTATAAGAGGTTTTTTCATATTTGAACATTTTTGTAACAACTTGGGGATTAAAATTTGCTTCGCTTTTAACCTGTAGTAACAGATTTCCCTTTTAAGGATGAATAAAAAAACTCCAAGGAATAGCATTTTTCAATAGGGCTGAAGCATAGCAGCACCCCATTTTATTTCTCAATTCCTGCCTTTATGGATTTGAGATATTTAAACAATGTCTTTGTTTTGAGCTAGTTAATAAGAATTGTAGATATATCAGAGAAAGAGGTATTTATCCTTTTAAGTTGGCTGTAGAAAATGCCTCATCTGTAATAACATTTTGAAGCAAAACCACAAAAAGTAACCAAGCTGCCTCTTAAAAGCATCTGGGATGTTAAAGTCATGAGTTTTTTATCCTTCCTATTGAAGAAGGAAGACCAAGAAAGACAATATTGAGATAATGTATTCTTCAGAGAAAATAAATTGTTCTCTGCATGCTTTAGTCTTGAAACAGGATTTGCTACACTCTCACTTAAATTTGAGGCCTTGAAGGCAGCTCTTCAAGGCTCATAGTATGTATCTTTTATAAGCCAAGCATGTGTCAATGGTGCATTTATCATGCACCTTAGACTCCTTCACCTGCTCTGGCTCTGCTAATCCATCTCCCACAGTGTTATTCTAACGTGCAAAAGCCTCTGAGAAGCTTTAAACAGCAACTATGAAATATGTTGGGTTTTTTCTAACTTCTTCCATGTTTTCCACCCTTATTTCCCTCCTGTGTATGAAATATGTTCCTCCTGCACAGAACCAAGACCTTCACTAGTGATTAGGTTACAAACAATATTTCTGTAATCTGCCGAGGTGGAAAAGTGGCAGGTGGTTTTTGTTGTTGTTTGCTTCTTTTGAGGGAATATGAGCTTTTAGTGCTTGTCTGTAAGTGTATCACCTGCCTCAGACTGGAGAGTCCTTAGCCAGAAGCTGTCAAGTCCATAAGGATGGTGCGTGGGTTTCCTGTGCCTCAGCTCCTGCTGGTGAGGGAGGAGAATTTCCTGCTGCCTCTTGTATCACTTTTTAGAGATCCTCAGCTCCAAATGCTGATTATTTCATACAATGTAAGATACTCTTAGGGCATGAGATTTACTGAGTGTGTAAAGTGGTCTTGAGTACTCTCTGTGGAGGTATTCCAGCCCTGGGTGTCTGAAGTAAGACTGCAGATTAGTTTCTGGGTTACGCTTTTGTGTCATTTCAGTGTTGAAGACTCCTTGTGTCTTCTGTCCCTCTCTTTGTATTCCAATACCAATCTAAAATATTTTGTCTTGAACACTTGCTTATTTTTTAGTTAAGTAAACAGTACAAGAAAGGTTGGGCTAAGGAAGGCCAAGAAGTGTTGACTTGGCAGTGACAGTGTGAAGCTCTTTGAGCAGGTCCAGGCGTGAGCTCCTTCTTCATGGTCACCATCAGAAAAAACATCCTCAAGGAGAGCAGTTATCTATGGCACTGGAATCAAGACTTTGAGAAAACTTTGATGTCAAACCTGAGATAGATGGTTACTCTAGCCCAGCTGTGGCAATGTATGATGAGACTCTTGAGTGCTCATATATGGAGCAGTGTGTAGGTGCTCAAAGTGTCAATACCATCAAGATTATTTTGTGTAGAGAAACAGAGGGAGGGGGGAATCTGTAAGATACAGAGTCGCTGTATTAGAGAGCAGACCTACCTTTTCCATGAATAGTCACGTCAGTCACCTCTCCAGGAGTTAACAAGTTTTGCTCCTGTTATTATCTTCTACCAAGGCTGGTGATGACAGGGGAGTTGTCAAGCTGTTGTGATAAAAGGGAGCAGACTGCCAGGATAGTTCATGTAGCCTTTAATCTTTATGTATGCCTGCAGGGCCTTGGGAAAAGAGGATGGCAGGGAGCAGGCTGGATTAATTTTTCTGGATGAAATGGATATGTCCTGGGGGTTGGCCTACTTTAAAAATAATTAGAATACTTTGAAATCTACTGTCCTTGAGCACACTTCATGGGTTCTACGTCCCCTTTCTCTGATTCCCATATGCCTGGGTCTTGTGGTTGAGAGATGGGAGGTGTTTGTGTTGGCGATATTTCCCAGGGGTGCACAGTTTCTAAACCCAAGCTGACTTGCATAGATGTGTGTGGTTAAATGTGCACAGGGACTGCAGGTAGTCAGAGGTACCTAGCTATGTTTTTGCTGTTAAGTTGAGAACAGAGAGGCTGCTGGGCTTACAGTAAGGCGTGTGAGACACTGACTTTCAGATCTTAACATATTTCTGTTTATTATTTATATCTACTGGAAACAATAAGATACCTTTTTAAAAAAAAAAAAAAAAGTTTTTTTGAAGAGTCCTGTACGTGTGCATCGGGTAACAAAGGTATGATTGGATCCTTACAAGGAGGATTGATGGTGATCGTTGATTGACTGCACCCAGCACAAGTCTATGTTAGTGTAACGAGACTAACATAGGTTCTTCTTCCAATCTCATCCTCAGCTGAAGGATTGATACCTTCCTTAATTTATTTCTTTTCTTTCCTGGTCAATTTTTTTTTCCTCGTACATTCTTTGTGTGAATTTGGGGAGTTAATTAGGCTTGTTCTCACGACCCATTGTTCGAGAGCTTAAGAGTTTTCTTGTGTTGCAGTAAGATATTAAATGATATGGATATCTGGAAGTAAGGAAGAAAGATAAATGATCAGACTACTTCTCTTTATCCTTTGTAATAGCTTGGGCAATCTTTCTTCGAACGTGTTTGTCACCGGATATAAAATGCTAAGGTTTTTATGGGGAGGAAAAAAAACAGTTTCATTTTAAGCCCTGCAATTCATGTCTACGATCAAAAAAGTTTTCACAGCTTTAAACACTAAGCACTAAAGTTTTCACTGAGAGACTTGGCCAGTTAGCACTGCTGCAAAGGAGAGACAACTTGAACAGGTTTTTGAACAGGTTTTATCTTGCACAATGTTTGCAAGAATTTAGTCTATACTGGTAACTTGTCAAAATACAGTTTGCAATCTAGTACCAGCAATCCTAATTTTCATATCTGTTAATTTCTAAGAAATAGGCAGAACTTTTATCTATTGATTTGGTTTATCTAACAACAATAGTGTACTACTTAATGTTACCAAAGGCATAATGTTGCAAGCAGAATTCATTATACTTTTTAGGTGATGTTTTAAAAATATATTTTAATAGCTTAACTGGATAACCTTGACTCTGAAGCTTTAAAATGTTTGTTGGTGAGAATGCTTTCACATATCAGAAATAATTGTATTTTATTATCTTCCTCTTTTCATTCTCAAACCTGATATTTCCCAAGTCCAGAGCAATATACTTTTTACATATTTACTAAAACATACAGACATTTCTTCTTAAGACCAGTTTTACTGATGAGGAAGTTAAAGTATCAGATACAGAATCAGTGTCTTGTAGCTGAACCCATTAAATGATCCAGTATGTAGCTGATTTCCTGTAAGTCACTGGCTCTACAAATGGAAACCTTGCAGCAGTGTATATTTAGGAGATCTATTCATAGTCTAACACCAAACCCCAACAACTTCCCTGTAGGAAGTCCATTTTCTCCCCTGCATGCATTTGTTAATTTTGTCAGACCTTAATGTTGCTTAACTGTTTTTATGTTCTATCAGCTATAGGACTCACATTTTAAACAGTATGAAAAAGACCAGTTATGGCAACTCTGATGTTTTATAACCAGTGCTGGTTTTATCCCAGTGCATGTTAACCTCTGTGACTCCTTCCCTTCATACATTTTTGGTTTTAAAGTTTTGGGTTCTTATTTGGATTTATTTTGTGTGCAGACTGAATAAATTCGACCAGCACTAGACTGGCACATTCCCTAATATCCTTTCTTATGTAGCTGTAGTGGCATAAAAGATTGAATACAAGAGTGAGAAAATACTTCTGTGGAAGGGAGTTTTGCCTGACATTTGGGTGCATTTTCTAAGGAAAGGGTAGTACTGGAGATCTGGAAATACAGGTTCAAATCACCAAGCTGTGAAAAGTCACCATTTTTCTATATTTTTAATGAGAACTCTGTTGAGGCTTGGTGTTTTCCTGAAGAGGGAGAAGTGCCCTCACCTGGTGCGGGGCAACAGCTGGTTATGCACGTCTTCCCTTTCTGCCCAGAATTTAAGAACCTGCAGCTATCTCCTTAGTTCTGTAGTTAGAGGGAAAATAGTCTTCTTTTTGTAGCTCTGGTTTAGAAGAAGAAAGGGAGAGTCATACTCCTAAGAGTATTTCACAGAAGTATCCTTTTGTTTAGAACATAACAATGTTCCTGTATTGCCATTGACACTTAGCATGGGAAACACTGGAAGAAGAGTCCTGGGTTCCTTGAGGAGGGGAACAGCAGCCATTGCCCCGACCACCCCAAACAGTCTGTTTTCCTGTTACGGGCTTTCCCCACACAGGAACACTTGGATCATCTCTGAGATGGGGTCTGGGTGTGGTGACTCAGATAACCACAGGACTGTGTGAGCTTCCGTATTTTTTTCTGATGCTCTTCTCACACCATGAGCGTCTGGCCCTAAATTCAGCAGAGACAAGTCTGCTACCTCTGCGCCTCCGCTTCCTCAGCACGGCAAGTGGGGCTCCTCCAAGGGAGAAGAAAGGTTTAGAGAGAGGCACTCTGGGGTGTTTTTTGTTGTTGTTGTTTAGTTGTGTTGTGTTGTTTTAAAGGTACAAAAGAAGCAAACCCTCTCTTGCTCCAGGCAGCTGCTCCCCGGCCAGCCTGCAGGTACTTGTTGTCCCTGGTGCCCCGCAGAGGTCCCGAGGAGGGGACCACGGTGGCCAGAAATCGCTCAGAGGTAGCAGGACTGCACGGCCCCTGTCTCTCCACTGAATGCCTGTTCATGAGTGACGATTTTAAACAGCCCGGTGAGGCAGCTGTGTTTTCTGTATTTGCTACTAGGGCACTCTCCTCTGTGTTTTTCAGCTACCCTTTGCTTCCATCAGCATTTTATTTTTTCATGCTCCTGCTTTGAATTAGCTGAGCACTGGTGTTCGACCTGCTTACGGGTACCAAATTTGTTTGGGTTGCCTGCACCCCTGGCTGCAGGGGGTCCTCAATCCAGCTCAGTGCAGGTGCAAAGGTGCTTGCATTGGTGCACAGGCAGGACAAAAATGTGCAGCGTAGGAGTGAACTGATTGTAGAAATGTATCCATCCTACTCTGGAACATCAGCTTGAAAAATTCAGCACCTGTCAGAAAGAGGTTTCAATCCACAACAAATTAGCAAAAACAAAAATATAAAGGCAGCTGATTTGCAGCAGCTAAAAAAAGATAGTTTTCATTAATTTTCTACAAGAGTTAGTTGCATCTTGTAATTCATATTCCTAGTATTCCATAGTTCACCTTGCAGCAGAGATGAAAAATATCATCTTCAGGTTTCACTGTATATCTGCAGTCTTGGGAAGATAAACGTCAACATAATGCATCATTGTATTGACATTCAGAAGTCTTCCAAACTTTGCTTTTTAAATAAAACAGAGAAGTCAGCCTTGAGTCCCTTTACTCAGTAGGAAGAGTAGGCAAGTGATTATTTTTTTTTTTTGCCATGTCTTGTATAAATCTGATTTCTTTTACAAGTCTATAGTTGTCATACTGTCGAGAATTATAGAACTGGAAATGCCATACTAAACAAAAGGAAAATACAGTTTCCAGGTAGAATACTATGTCTGAAGTGACTTTTATTGCCTGTGTCTTTCAGCTGCTCTCTGCTAGAGATGCACCAAGTTTCTGCTGTTCATGTTCTGTTGAAAGTATTAAAAATTGAAAGCTGAATAGTAGTTTATTTTTAAGGTTTTATATTTTTTTTACTTGAAGTTAGTTGAAAAGTAAAAAAATCCCAGCTTTAATAACATCAGAAAGGCTATCCAAATTTCTTGTGTAAGACCACAGGATTATTCCAGCTGGAAGGGACCTGAGGAGGTCCCTAGTCCAACCCCCTGCTCAAAGCAGGGTCCACTGTGCACTCAGACAGGCTGCTTGGGGCTTTGTCCATTGGGCCTTGAAACCCTCCGAGGAGGGGGATGGCACAACCACTCAGCCTAACTTGTCCCACTGTTTGGCCATTCTCATGGTGCAAGGGTTTGTTTATATCCAATTGGATATTTCCATCAATTTCACCAAAGAACATGCTGACACCTCTTCATTGCTGTCCCTGATATTTTCATTTTGCCATGAAATATAAAAATGTTTAACTGTAATTTAAGATTTAAAAAAATACAGTGAGTTTTCTCGTTGGTTTTTGCGTTGGATTTTTTTGTTTGTTTTGCTTTTTTGTTTTTTTCTAGTTTACTGGAACTGTTTAGTGTGATAGTGACTCAATCTAGTTTTCTCTATCTTAATTTAGAAGATTTGTCCAAGTCTGTGTTGTATGATAGTTATGCATTGAGAAAATGACTTTAGGACAGTTTAAAACAGAGCATGTGCCTTTTATGTTGTGCTGGTGTCACTTGTGTGCAAGAACTTTTAAAAATGAAAGCACTTCATCCCAAAAGGCGACTTATTAATGGCAGCAATAATATTGGCTTGGTTGACAACCATGTGAATATACTGTCTCTGACAGAAGAGGCTCTTCTATATTGCTTTTTACAATTTACAATATAGTACTTTTGCAGGGTACTGAAAGGTAGCAAAACACAGTGGATTTTACTTCTTTTGAATTTTGATTAAAGTATCTTCCTTGCAGATTTTTGGGTTTCTTTTGCTGATTCTGTTTTGATGTACAGTACACAAGTCTATGTTGTTTGCTGTCCTGGTACATCTGTCAGTTCATCCTTCTCTGGTATTTGATGGCTCATGCATGTAGATTCTCTTTCATACTGCAAATTGAAATACTGACATCTTTCTTCTTTTCCAGTTCTTCCTCTCGGGAGGCACTGTCTCTCCCCAGCCAGACATAAATATGAATGGCCTTACTGACTCTTCCTTCTCCAGCTGCCAGCCAGATTTTGCCCTGTTACAGACAACAGACCCTCTTTCTCAAGGACTGCAGAGGGCTTTTGAAATGAGTTTTCTGGCAGGCTTTAACAAAATTGTCTTTGTTAGAAGTTAAAGTGCAAGGCTAGCACGTAAAGGTCTTGATTCAGCCAACTGCATTCCAATTTAAACAGCCATTTAATGAACTCAATAGATCATAAGTATGCTTTGCCTAGTATCTCCTCTGTGTTAGATGCAGTAAGTGAAGGGCACAGTTTTCATAAATGCGGTTATTTGCAGCTCCATTTGAAGCCTGCTAGGAGCACACATGCTTAGGGCTTCTGGAAATCGCTCCAGCTGGGAACAGCATTACAGGGGCGAGTATAACCTGAGGAAAGGTTTGCCATTGTTTTGAGATGAAATTTTTAGCAAAATTCCATTTTTGTTATTTACATGGAGAATCTGAATTGCCAGGACTTTCGATTTTGTAACAAAAATGTTTACAAGGAGTGAACATTTGTTGAAAAGGTTACGGTGCTTCAGAGAAATGCCTCTTGCTGTGCTGTTTGGGTGGTGGGGATATGCTGTGGTTAGACCTGGTGCTGAGAACACTGACTTCCATTTGTAGCAAGCAAGAAGCATTCTCACGCATCTTTCTCTGTGCCTGCTGTATGCCAAATAATTTCAACAGTTGAACATTACAGTTCAATTACAAAGAAATAGGTGCACACGGGAGGATGATGTTCATTCGCATCTTCCCCAGCCATGTGGTCAGAAACGCCGGCCAGAGTGTACCTGAGCTGGAAACACAAAGGTCACGTGAAAACTCTTCAGGATCTGACAGATGTCTGCAGATCTCTTGAAAGGTGGTCAGGGCTAGAGGTGGATCCTTGATCCCATGTTAAAAGACAGCAGTAAGATGTCAGTTCCCAGAGTCAGCTTTGAGAGTAGTGTTTTGAACGTTAGTCTTGGGCAGCTTCAAGTTTAGATTGCTGGCACCACCATGGATCATATGCACTAGCAAAGTAAATGTCAAGGCAGTCTGTCTCTTGAAGTCCAGGAGCAGTGTGTCTGCCTCTCTGCTAGGTCTTGTGGTCTCAACGTGAGTGTGGCGACTTCCATAGTCAATAAAAGATACTGCGTGAGAGTGCAGAGCGAACTGCAAGGCTGGAAGTGTAGTGGAGAGCAGACAGGTTCAACAGAGTCAGTTTGAAGGAGTTTGTGGGTTATATTGTAGTATGCTTGCTGGCTGTCTAGAAGATGCAAAGAACCTGGCTGTGCTCACACATAATGTGGCTTCTAAAGCAAAGCTATGAAATACGTTTTGATATTCATAGTGTTTTCTTCACAGCAAAGCAAGTAAAGTCACTAGCTGTGTTTTGTAACAGAAAGAGTAGTCAATTTACCAAGATTGATTTATCTGTTCAATAAATTAGTAGTTTAGTCTTGCAGATCTTTTTTCCTTCTTATGCTTCAAATGCATGTATTGTGTTGACTTTTTTTAAAGTATTTAGGACAGATAAGAGCTTACTTTACCTCAAAAATTCCGTAGAACATAACTAATTTAGTGGCAAATACCACACAGATTCTCTTTAATATCCTACATAGAAAATATACAAGAACGAGGGGTCAAGGAAAGATGAAATGGAGGACACGATTTATCCTAACAAGTAATTTCACCTCACTTACCTAGTCAAGCAGTAATAAGGTAATTATGTAAATACTCTGAATTCCTGAAAACTTTTAGGACTTCAGATGAAACTTTCAGAAATGGATTTTAGACTGTATGCGTAATTTTCATACAATGCAGCTTTTGGCTTCAGCTGGCTGTTCCTTTGCAAAAATTTTCAACATGATAGGGTTGATCAAATGGTGAAACGCAATTTTAAAAACAAAAGGACAGAAATAGGCCGTTGTAAAGCTTGAGAATGGTATCAATATTTCAAGATAAATGAAAATCTAATAATGGAGTTTGCCTCTTAAAAGCAAGAAATACGAAGTGAGATTGACGTATGTGTCTTTAAAAATTGAGACAGACAAGATATAGCACAGAAACCTGCATCCCTTGATCAAGCGCGTCCATCAGTGATGGATTTATTGTATGGTAAATGTCATTTACTCGCTGAGGTGTATAAAACAAACGCATGATTTTTAAGTATCCATCTGTCTCAGGTGATTTAGAAACAAGGATGAAGTTCCTCTGCAGGCTTTAACCAGTGCAGTGTTCTTAGCTGATGCCTGGAGGGTGAGAGAAGCTGTCCTCAGCCGCTTAGAACATGACGATTGATGGTAGTTTTTGTTTCTTTCTGAGGCTTTTGCCCTCTGGGGGGAAAAATAATAGAAGTTGGATGTTTTCAATAGTCAAGTTACGAATTATAAATTAGAACTCTGTGGTGTCTTACTTTTTAAATTCAAAGCATACACTTGTTTCTAGCTGCTTATCTCTACAGATTAAAATTTGATTACTTAAATTTTGATTGTTTAAGTGCAAAAGAAACAACTTCATCTATTTGTTTCTTCAGTCTACAGAGAACATTTCCTAAAAGAGGCTTGGTTTTAGTAAAATGAAAAGCTTTGCTCCCTCATAGTCCACTACTACACAGGAAAAGGAGAATAATTCTTCCTGTATGGAAGGAAATTTAGCTGGACAGAGGACATCTTAGAAATCCTTAAGAATCTCTAATGTTCATATGAATAAACATGAGTTCTGTTTTTAAGATCTCATTCAAACATATGCATAAAATGAAGGATATTCCTAGAGTGAAACAGAACGTGGAAGGAGCAATGACTCAACTGGAAAGGTCACAAGCTTCCTTTAATGTTGAAATGTAGTGATGAGAACAAATCTTGTACTGAACCTTTTCAGTGATGCTGTGCTTTAAGCCTTTCACTTTTGAGGGCACAACTTCCTGGGAGAAAAGATGAAAGATGAGTTCAGGATGGGAAAGAGATGGCTTAAAGAACCATTAAGGGCTGTGGAAGCAAGTTGTAGGTGTAGGACTGGGTGAGACCAGCTGCAGGGTGCAAAAGGTGATGGAGCTGAAGATCTTGGAGTGAAATGAGAAAGTACCAGAGAGAAAGTCTTAGTGATAGAAATGACAGTGTTCTGGATTATGGCAATATTGCAGTGAAATAATTCATTCTCATGGCTGTTTTGTCTCTTTGTCTTCCATTTGATTGCAAATTGGAATTGTTTGCCAAGCACTTGGAAGTGTGTGCACATGGCAGCAGTAGAATACTACTATAGAAATAGTTAAACTACATGGATCAGCATCTACTAAATTGACAAGACATCAATACAACACTGTAATTATTTTCAGGTATTCTGGATCGTTTGCTCTTTTTATTTATTAATTGTTAAATTTGAATAGTCTTAGGGATCTACAAGGAGGGAAGTCGTTTAAGCTAAGAAATGGGACCTACTTTCCTGTGTGAATACACTTTTACTAATCTGCTATACTAACAGAATATCTGCTATTCTGCTAGTCTCTAATGGGCAATACAGAGAAATATAGTGAAGCTCAGATGAAAATCAAGGCGCTTTTTTTTTTTCTGAAGAAGGGAAGAAATGGTCCAAGAATCATAGATAAAGACCTGACATCATTGTCTAATGATGGTATGCGTCTCTTTTTCCTTGTATCCTGGGGGAAAACTTCACAGGCTAGCAAGATGTTGGCTATTCAAATTATTATGAAGCAATTTATTATAGCCCAGGTACGCTTCTGATTAATTTTAATGTAAATGCCTTTATCCTCAGTCTGGTTTGCTGGTCTTGACTTGAAAGTCTATTTTTCTATTAACAAAAAAATGGATTTCAGTTTATCAGGCTGCACTAGAAAAATGTATCTTATGGTTGTGAGGTGTTCGGTATTACACGGTCCAATCACATGTTAGGAAAAGCTTAGTGGAGATGGAGAAATGCATCTAATACTTGACTCTAAAGCTCTTGTATGAAGTTGAAGGGCAGAGTTATGTTTTCCTTTTTTGTTGATGGTCTTACTGTTTTCCATATGTGTTACGTGAGCCATTCAGCTCTGTTTTCACAATCTGATTGGATGCGTAGCATGGCCAAACCACATAACTCTGTGCAAATGTGGTACTCCCATTTATTTGGAGGAGGGAAATGGGAAAAAATCTGGCATTTTCTGCCATCCGTATCTGCAATCCATTTTTTGAAAGAGTTGGAAAAAATTTTTTACTCCACCCTCTAAAATAGGCTAAGCAATGGCATAATCTTAATCAGAGCACTGTAAGCAAAACTGGAAATGTGAGAGAAATTAAAAGGAGAACAGAAGGTTGCATTTGAACAAAATACATAACAACAAATGTTTACAGAAATGAGAGATGATAATATTGATCAGAGCCAGCCAGAATCAAGAGCATTTGGAGACTTCCCACAGTCTTCATCTGCTTAAACATTTTTCTGGGGTTGGCTGTTTCCTTACAAGCCAGCTTGTTGCACTTTTTGTTTAGAAATGCATCAGTTCATCTACTGCTTTGCTCCTCCTGTGATACCCACAGCAGCTGGCACATGTGCTTCAGGAGCAAGTCACCTTGCTGAACTTCTCACGCAGCAAGGTACCCCATGGATTGTCTCCAGGTTGAGAATTTGAAAAGGGATTATTTTCGTTAAGTTTCTTAAGAGAAAAAAAAGGCTTAACTTTCTAGGCAGTAAGTGTTGTCCTTCCTGTGAGTGGGTGGAACTTGACATCTTCTCAGATTTCAGGTGGAGAGTTGCTTCAGAAAAAGAAGAAAAGCTGAAAGTGGTTGGGTCCTTAAGAGTCTTTGTTCTCAAAACTAGACAAAGAAACTAGGCTTTGTTTTGGCAAGATACTGGTCAGTGACTGGTGGGCTTTGCTTACCTGGGACAGTTTTTCCTCCCTGGTGCCACAGTAGAATGATAACTGTGCATGATAACTGTGCCCTAGGGCTTGGTGCTCTTCTTGCTCTTTGGCCTCTTCATGGGGCCTGGCTGTTATCACAACAGCATTCTCAACAATTAAATTACAATAAAATATTTTAAATGGTGGTATTTAGCATGAAGTGAATCAACCAGCATGACTGGCTTACAAGTTAGATTTTATTTTTTTAAAAACAATTTGTGCAGAGTCTCCTTTATGGTATAGCAACCCGTATGGTGCATGGGAGAGTAAACACACTGAACAGGTGCTTCTTTGTTGGCTTTGAGGTCTGAGTCACTGCAGTCTCTGAGAATGAATTAATTGTGGATGATGCTCTACAGAAGCTTGCAGTTGAAATACCATGCTAAATCACACAGAATCACAGAATGTTAGTACATGTTAATGATAATGTAGGCTGCACTATGTAGAAATTTGTCTGTTGTGTAGAGAAAGAAGGAAGGTTATGGGCATTTGAAAAGCAGTTAATGGCAGACTCTTAGAGTTGAAGCACAATCTCTGGGTCAGATGGTGGTTGATTAGACCAGTCTAACAAATTAAACCTAAACTGACTTACCTGGTATGATGTACAACAGGGAAAGCCACTTAATTAACAAGAAGCAAAAACACCTGAAAAGATGCAAAGTGTGGGGAGATACTTGCTTTTATACTCTTTTATTGATATTCTATCCCACTTTACCACTTTGGCTTTCTTCTACTGAAAATGTTGTTTATTCTAATTTTGATAAACTTTTAATGAATTCTTGCTATTCTGAGTTCAAAAGTGTTTCTGTCATCTTTGGTGTGTTGTCTATCAGGAGAGGATCTAGGGAGGCTCTGGATCATACTTTTGTCTTATCCAGGATCCTTTAACAACTTTTCTGTTATTCTGCAGCAAGCAGGTTACTAGTGCCAACATCTTTCCATTTCTAGAACACAGGAGAGATTAAAAGACAACATCACCTTAGCTAATACAGCAGCTTCATTTTTTTTGTTACTTGAAAGTCATTGTAATCTTAACGGTAAGAGGCTATTTTGCCTGTGCTTAAACTAGCCTTAAGTTACAAAGTTAAGCAGAGATTTCTTTAATATTTGTTTATTCAAGTATTTATCTGAGTCTTTCTCTTTTAGATCTCCCTAATTACTATCCCAGATTACACGGTGCTCTCCAGAGCTGCAAGGAGAGGTGCATTGCTTGTGGTTACCTCCACAAAGTTCTTTGTCATCTCTTAAGTGGAGACTTTGAGTGAAGTGGATCTCTGGCAAGAGTTCTTTAGTGCAGCATGACTATTGAACTAGAGGTGGGACCAGGGGCAGTATGGGACAATAAACTATGACCAGTGGTTTACACATTGAAGGATGGGATGTGTGAAAGCTGATTAAGAGTTGAGTCTCAGGCAACAAGGAAGGCAAGTTGAAAGGTTTAACAGCTGGTTCAATATTCATAGAATCATTAAGGTTGGAAAAGACTTACAAGATCATCAAGTCCAACCATTAGCCCAACGCCACCATGCCCACTAAACCATGTCCTAAAGTGCCATGTCTGGGCATTTTTTGAGCACCTTCAGGGATGGTGACTCCACCATTCCCCAAACACAATGCCAGTAAAAATGAGGACAATAAAAGACGGCTCTCTTTGACAGTAATTTGTTCTGAAGCACTCACTGTCTTTATTTTTACTTGTTTTCAGTCAGACAGTCTAATTGTGAAAGTGCCTGTTGCAGGAATTTGAGAAGTACTGCACCTCTTCTAAAGAGGCAGCATGGAAGATAGGCCAGGTACAGGCCATGTTCTCACTATCCTTTTTGTACTCTTAAATCTCACTGAAGGTGAGAGACACGGAGAAGTTTGCAAGTTTTGGGTGGCCAGTGGCATCCCCAGTAAGAGACTGAGTCTGGCACAAAGCTCTCTGGCCAGGTCTCCTGGTAGTCACAGCTTTTGATGAAGGTAACGCAACTTTGCTAAGTAAAGGAAGTCGGACTGGACCAGATGCACATGAATGTGACTGTTACATTTATAGAGAATTCAGACTCCTGCAGGAGGATGGATATGTACAGCAGGAGGTTGTAGGGGAGCAGGGACGTGGGAAAAGGGAGTGTGGGAGCAAGGGCAGGGGGTAAAGCAGTACAAGCCCAAACAGAACTTGGGACGGGATTGCATTGCTCTGCAGGAGTTTAAGTGGTACGTGCACAGCAAGGCCAGAGAGGATGACAGAAGCATCAGCTCAGGCTGATTCCCCTTGCAAGTGAAAGGTAATACTGCAACAGCACCATTTTGTTCAAATGAGATGCTTAGATGGGTATCATACTGACTTACCTAAATGTGGATATATATATTTAAACAGGGTACTCTGCAGGTAAACAGGTGAAACTCAGGATTTATGGTGTTCCCCTCTGTTAGGCAAATAGCTGGGCAATGAAGTTATTTCAACTGAAAATAAGTATTATTGTATTGTTAGAAATTTGAATATAGGAGTTACTTATATTTACAGATAAACCACAAAAAAAGGGAGGACAAGGGGCAGAGACGGTCTCCATATGATTTGTTACCTGAGGGCTTCCATAGCTTAATACAACTTTGTATGTGATGACCTTGTGAGATGTTGGTGCAGACCACGGCAGCGTGCAGCAATAGCCTGGAGTCACTGTCCTAGATGAATGCTTCTGCTGTGACAAAATAGACAGTATCTTCACAAAAATCCAAGAAGACAAGAAGAGCTAGTTGGTCTTTTTGCTCAGGGAACTCTTAGAGCAACAGCAACCATTTAAAAATAAAAGAGAGACCGAGCCTTATCTTCCTCAGTGTCTTTGTTTCACTCGCAGATTCAAACACCAGCAGAGATGACCTCAGATGTCAGTGAATATTAGTTTTTAGACTCATTACTAGATAACAAGAAGTTGTTTGTACCATATTTTTGGAATCGGGTACAGAGACTCATGTAGATTAATGCGAGTCACTGGGAACTTGAATGCTAAATTCTGTCGAACTCCTCCATAATAGCAGAACATTGACCTGTTGCCAAATTCACATTTTTACAAACAGTTCTTCTACTTTATTATATGTCCTTTTTATTTTTGAACATGCTACTTGCTTTTCCATAAGCAGTGCCCTCAAACTTCCAGAATGTCAACCCTAAGATAGAAGAAAATTGTTGATCTTGTTTCTCAAAGTTGTTTTACCTCAGATAACTCGGGTAATTTTGGGGCTCAAAGATACTGCTACTTAAGTGTTTATTTTTTTTTCAATGGGCTAAGTTGATATTAACAACTGTGGTCTACTGATATCTATTGAAAATTAAGTTACTTATTTTACTGTAGAAGTGTAAATACTAGTGATTGTCCTGATCTGCTTTATCAGATAGGACATAAGGAATGAGTGGGAAAAGGGATTTTCCTCAATGCTGCCGACTAGCAGTTTTATTACAGATTATCTATCCCTTGCAAAACAGTTCCCTCTTGAGGAGCTACTTGGGAACTGAGAGAAAGAGGGCAAGAAAAAGCAAGCTGGATAAAGGATGGTACCAGGGCAGTGAGTAGTGGGTCACATATCAATCGGATTGACAGATGCTGTGAAATCTAGTAAGCAGGTGAAGGGGGAAGTTGTCTCACTTTTTAAAAAAAAAAAAAAAAAATACCAACAACATTGGTGGGATGAATTCCTGGAGGGAAGAGGGGCGCAGGACAGCTGACTTATACTCAAAGATCTCCTCCTCCAAGCCCAGGAGCGATGCATCCCAACAAAGGGGAAGGCAGGCAAAAGCAGCAGGAGGCCTGCATGGATGGACAGGAAGCTTCTGAACAAACTTAAGATCAAAAAAGAAGCCTACAGAGGGTGGAAGGAAGGACAGGTAACTTGGGAGGAATACAGAGAAATTGCCCAAGTGGCCAGGGATCAGGTTAGGAAAGCCAAGGCCCTGACAGAATTAAATTTGGCCAGAGATGTGAAGGGCAACAAAAGAAGCTTCTACAGGTATGTTGGAGAGAAAAGGAAAA